>NW_025334252.1:0-300000 GCF_014858855.1 Bufo gargarizans
AATGTGATCGAGCTGAAATGGGACAAGTTATTAAAGCAGAAGGATCGATCAAAAGGGCCAATTAAAGACGAATTTTGGAAATTTAAGTCCATGTCACCTATGTAACAGAAAAATTTGTGAAATTTATTAACCTGTCCACTAGGTAGAGCAGGGGTATATCACAGCCAATAATTGATGAATGTCACCCAACTATGTAACAGAAAAATCTGTAAAAATTATTAACCTGTCTAGTAGGTAGAGCAGGGGTATATCACAGCCAAAAATTGGTGAATGTCACCCAACTATGTAACTGAAAAATTTGTGAAATTTATTAACCTGTCTACTAGGTAAGGTAGGGGTAGATCACAGCCAAAAATTGTGAATTTCACTCGACAATGGAAGGGACAAATTAGTGAAATGTATTAACCTGTCCACTAGGTAGAGCAGGGGTATATCAAAGCCCAAAATTTGGGATATGTAACTCAACAATGTATCAGACAAATAAGTTAAATGACTTAAAATAAAATATGTAATAATTAACGAAAAATAATCTTGATCTATGAGGTGGAGGTCCATATGGAGTAGGAGGTTGAGGAGGCGGTGGACATAGCGGTGTCGGTTGAAGCGGCGGTGGAGGAGGACGAGATAGCCAACACTGGTTTTTGGTTTAAATTTTTATTTTATTTTTTAAATTACGGTGCACTCCAAAAGAGTGGGAAATATCAAAATTACAATGAGCAATTGCGCTGTAGTATAACAATGGCTGGGTAAGGCTGGTATATATGTCTATTCTACACAAGGTACGGAGAACTCCTGTGGGATTCATGCCTGGTTCATTTTAATGAACTTGAGCTTGTCCACATTGGCTATGGACAGGCGGCTGCGCTTGTCTGTGATAACGCCCCCGCCGTGCTAAACACACGTTCAGACAATACACTGGGCTGCAGGGCAGGCCAGCACCTCCAAGGCGTAAAGGGCAAGCTCAGGCCATGTGCCCAATTTGGAGACCCAGAAGTTGAAGTGGGCAGACCCGTAATTCAGTACGTGTAGGCGTGTGCACACATACTGCTACACCATGTTGGTGAAATGCTGCCTCCTGCTAAGACGTTCCATATCAGCTGGTGGTGCTGGTTGTTGTGGCGTGCTGACAAAGCTTTTCCACATGTCAGCAATGCTAACCCTACCTTCTGAGGTGCTGGTGGTGCCCCAGCTGCGTTGGCGACCTCCTCCTCTGCCTTTGCCTTGTGCTTCCACTGTGCCCCCGCTGTCAGGTGGGAATGCATGCGCTTGTACTCGCGCATCTTACGATCACGCTCCAGTGACGGAATTAAGGACAGTACGTTGTCCTTGTAATGGGGATCCAGTAGCGTGGCCACCCAGTAATCAGCACAAGTTAGAATGTGGGCAACTCGGCGGTCATTGCGGAGACACTGCAGCATGTAATCGCTCATGTGTGCCAGGCTGCCCAGAGGCAAAGAAAAGCTGTCCTCTGTGGGAGGTGTATCGTCTGTGTTCTCTGTATCCTCCCAGCCATGCACCAGTGATGCCATGAGCTGGTTTGGGTGCCACTCTGCTGTGAACACGGTTCCTCCTCCTCAATCTCCTCCTCCTCATCCTCCACCTCGTCATCCTCCAGAACTTTGCCCTGACTGGACAATTGTGTACCTGGCGTTTGTGGGTGCAGGAACCCACCCTCGGAGCCACTTGTGAATGACTGGCCTGAAACCATAGGAAATGATCCCTCTTCCTCCTCCTCCTCCTCTTCTTCCATCATCGCCCGAAGCATTTTTTTTAAGGAGGCATAGAAATAGCATAGTAACGCTGAGAACGGCGTCATCGGCACTGGCCATGTTGGTGGAGTACTCAAAACAGCGGAACAAGGCACACAGGTCTCGCATGGAGGCCCAGTCATTGGTGGTGAAGTGGTGATGTTCCACAGAGCGACTCACCCGTACGTGCTGCAGCTGAAACTCCACTATCGCCTGCTGCTGCTCGCACAGTCTGGCCAGCATGTACAAGGTGGAGTTCCACCTTGTGGGCACGTCGCATATGAAGCGGTGAGCGGAAAGGCCAAAGTTACGCTGCAGCGCTAACAGGCGAGCAGCAGCAGGGTGAGAACGGCGAAAGCGCGCACAGACGGCACACACTTTCTGCAACAGCTCTGAGAAATCGGGGTAATTTTTAAGGAATCTCTGCACCACCAAATTCAGCACATGCGCCAGGCAAGGGATGTGCATCAAACCGGCTAGTCCCAGAGCTGCTACGAGATTTTGCCCATTATCGCACACCACCAGGCCGGGCTTGAGGCTCACTGGCACCAATCACTCATCGGTCTGTTGTTCCATGCCCGTCCACAGCTCCTGCGCGGTGTGGGGTTTGTTCTCCAAACAGATAAGTTTTAAAACTGCCTGCTGTCGTTTACTCCTGGCTGTGCTAAAGTTGGTGGTGAAGGTGTTACGCTGACCGGATGAGGTGTCGGTAGAGGATGAGGAAGAGGAGTAGGAGGAGGAAGCAACAGGAGGCAAAGAGAAGCGCCCTGCAATCCTCGGTGGTGGAAGGACATGCACCAAACTGCTATCCGCCTCAGGCCCAGCCGCCACTGCATACACCCAGTTTGCTGTCAGGGAGATATAAAGTCCCTGACCGTGCATACTGGTCCACGTATCCATAGTTGGGTGGACCTTGCCACAGATGGCGTTGGGCAGTGCACACCTGATTTTGTCCCCCACTTGGTTGTGCAGGGAAGGGATGGATCGCCTGGAAAAGTAGTGGTGGCTGGGCACGACGTACTGTGGGATTGTCACTGCCATAAGGCTTTTAAAACTCTCCGTCTCTACCAGACGGAATGACAGCAATGCATTTCAAAGGCCAGTAATTTTCAAATGCTGGCATTCAGGGCCAGGGATCGCAGGTGGGTAGGGGGGGTACTTCCTCTTCTGCTCCAGTGTTTGAGAGATAAAGAGCTGAACTCTTCCATGGGACATTGTGGAGATGCTTGGTGACCCAGATGGTGGTGTTTCTAGCAGATCCTCTGTTTTCGGGGTGGCAGGTGCCACTGTCACTCCAGAGGTGGATGAAGAGGCCGAGACTGCAGCAGAAGAGGAAGCAGGAGGAGCTAGAGACCTTTCTTGGTTTTTGAGGTTTCTACTCCACTGCAGCTCGTGCTTTGCACTTAGATGCCTGGTCATGCAGGTTGTTCTCAGGTTGAGAACGTTCATGCCTTACTTCAAGCTCTGATTGCACAGCATGCAAACCACTTGTGTCTTGTCGTCAGCACATTGTCTGAAGAACTGCCACGCCAGAGAACTCCTTGGAGCTGGCTTTGTTGTGCTCAGTCCCTTGCTGCGGTGGGCAGTAGCAGGCTTAGTGTCTAGAGGACGGCCGCTCCGCTTTTGCACCCTGCTCCCTTTTCTGCTGTGCTGGTGGCTTTGTGCGACCACTGCCTCTTCCTCCGAACTACACAGGTCACTCGCATGACCTTGATTCCATGTAGGCTCGAGAACCTCATCGTCCTCCACATCATCTTCCACCCAGTCTTCACCCCTGCCCTCCTTGTCGGTCTGTACACTGCAGAAAGCCACAGCAGTTGGCACCTATGTTTCTTCATAATCCGAGACGTGCTGCCGTGGTCCTCCCATGTACTCATCCTGAAACATAAGTGGTTAGGCATCGGTGCAATCTCCTCCACTTCTGGGGCAGGGCTATGTGGATGGCCCTGGGAAACCCTGCTAGCAGAGTCATCAAAAAGCAGAAGAGAATGCTGCATGACTTGGGGCTCAGACAGCTTGGCTGATTTGCAAGGGGGTGAGGTGAAAGACTGATGAACATCGTCTGCAGGTGCCAACTCCGATCTTTCTGCAGGAGACTGGGTGGGAGACAATGTAAAGGAACTGGAGTCACTGTCAGCAACCCAATCTACTATCGCCCAGGGGCGTAGCTATAGGGGGTGCAGAGGTAGCAGTTGCTATCGGGCCCAGAGGCCTGAGGGGGCCCAAAGACCCTTGTGCCACATATGACACTGGCATTATAGAAAGTGCATACTGGTCAATTTACACCACTGGCTGGAGGGAAGGCATTAGGTTAAGAATTTGGCATGAGAGGGTGCCCTTTCAATGTTTTCCTCAGGCAGCAGGAAGGATATGTGCTCCCCTGCCCCTTGCCAACAAGCACTAAGGGAATGGGGGCCCAAGCTGAACTCTTGCACCAGGGCCCATGAGCTTTTAGCTACGCCCCTGCTATCGCCTGTACTTGTTCTGGCCTCACCATTCGTAGAGCCGCATTTGGCCCTACCAAATAACGCTGAAGGTTCTGTTGCCTACTCGCACCTGAGTAAAGTGTTTCACTTGTCCGTGTAGCTAGCACAGATCGACCACGTCCTCTCCCTGCAACAGGAGCTCCACCAGCAGCACCACGACCGGGGCCACGTCCCTTATTTGACGCTCTTCTCAATCTCCGCAAATTTAGGATCTTGCCCAAAATGGGTGTTTTTTTAATAACAGAATATAACAGCAGTATCTAACACTTTTTTTTTTCACACTTACCGATGCAGCAAAGGCAGCAAATTTAGTATTTTGCCTAAAATGGGTGTTTTTTTTTAAACCCAGAATATTATTGCAGTATTTCAAGCTTGTATTTCACAGTAACAAATGCAGCATAGGCTCCAGATGTAGGATATTGCCAAAAATTGTTGTTTTTTTAATAACAGAATATTTTTGCATTATTTCAAGCTTGTATTTCACACTGACTAATGCTGAAAAGGCCCCTGATGTAGGGTATTGCCAAAAATTGGTGTTTTTTTTAAACCAAGAATATTATTGCAGTATTTCAAGCTTGTATTTCACACTGACAGATGCAGCAAAGGACGCAAATTTAGTATTTTGCCCAAAATGTTTTTGTTTTTTTTTATAACAGAATATAATAGCAGTATCTAACGCTTTTATTTCACACTGACAGATGCAGCAAAGGCCGCAAATTTAGTATTTTTCCCAAAATGGGTGTTTTTTAAATAGCAGAATATAACAGCAGTATCTAACGCTTGTATTTCACAATGACAGATGCAGCAAATGCCGCAAATTTAGTATTTTGCCCAAAATGGGTGTTTTTTTAATAACAGAATATTATTGCAGTATTTCAAGCTTGTATTTAACACTGAAAAATGCAGCAAAGGTCCCAGATGTAGGATATTGCCAAAAATGGGTGTTTTTTTAAACCCAGAAAATTATTGCAGTATTTTAAGCTTGTATTTCACACTGACAAATGCTGCAAAGGCCCCAGATGTAGGGTCTAGCAAAAAATGGGTGATTTTTTTAAACCCAGAATATAATTGCAGTATTTCAAGCTTGTATTTGACTGTCACAATTGGTGCACTGAACTTGCATAAAATGGCCACTGACGCCCACCTAACTAAAAAAAATTATTTTTCTATGTCACTGGGCTCAGGGCAGAGTAAAAATATTGTGCACTGCACCCACAAAACAAAATATATGTAGATCGCTGAGTTAACAAGCACTTCTGATTAAAGATTCTTTGCTATTCTCTCCTTCACAGCAGCAGCATCCTATCCCTATACTAATCAGAGCAGAGTGACTGTCACGGAATGTGTACAGGTAACAAGGCAAAACAACATGCATAAATGTCTCGCTGGATCCAAAAGCTAAGGAACGAAAGGGAGACCCCTGTAGAAGACCTGGCACTTTCCCTGGCTGCTCAGCCTATGCATAGATCCGAATGGTGGAGGTATGCATATCCACGAACCTTGACTATAAAGCCCTGAGCACCCTACAATAGTGAGGGGACACGACCACCGGCTCCCTACACCAGACACGGAGGGAGTCAGGGTCACCTGGGATCCAGTAAACAGAAAATAACAGATAACAGTGTAACACTTAACTTTGTGGAGGAGAGGAGAACCAGATGGGCAAGCACACATACTCCAGGAAGAAATATAAGCCGCCCAGAAAAGCATTCTGGGGAAGAATTTAAAGGGAAACAATTAGTCCAACACATAACAGCTGAGAGACGCTAATGAGAGGAGGAGCTGAATACCACAACACAGAAGTCAAGGAGGAGGTTCTGAAAGGCCTCTGTCAGAGCTTCTCAGCTGTCTGGTTGTGACAGTACCCCTCCCTCTACGAGTGGACTCCGGACACTCAGAACCCACCTTCTCAGGATGGGACCTATGGAAAGCCTTGATGAGACGAGAGGCTTTAATGTCCGTCACTGAGACCCACATCCTCTCCTCAGGACCATACCCCTCCCAGTGAACAAGGTACTGAAGAGAACCGCGGACAAGACGAGAATCCACAATCCTAGAGACCTGAAATTCAAGATTCCCATCAACCATAATCGGAGGAGGAGGCAAAGGCGAGGGTACAATGGGTTGAACATAAGGTTTCAATAAGGACTTATGAAAAACATTATGGATCTTCCAAGTCTGAGGAAGATCAAGACGGTATGCAACAGGATTGATGACAGACAGGATTTTGTAAGGCCCAATAAACCTAGGACCCAACTTCCAGGAGGGAACCTTCAATTTGATATTCTTGGTAGACAACCACACCAGATCACCAACATTCAGGTCCGGACCAAGCACACGTCTCTTATCAGCCACACGTTTATATCTCTCACTCATGCTCTTTAGATTATCTTGAATCTTTTGCCAAATAGATGACAAAGACGAGGAGAATCTGTCCTCATCAGGTAAACCAGAAGACCCCTCTCCCGAGAAAGTCCCAAACTGTGGATGAAACCCATATGCACCAAAAAATGGTGACTTATCAGAGGACTCCTGACGACGGTTATTTAGAGCAAACTCAGCAAGGGACAAAAAAGAACACCAATCCTCTTGATTCTCCGCCACAAAACAGCGCAGATATGTCTCCAGATTCTGATTGACGCGCTCTGTCTGGCCATTCGACTGCGGGTGGAAAGCAGAAGAGAATGACAACCGAACCCCCAAGCGAGAACAGAAAGCCTTCCAGAATCTGGAAACAAACTGCGTGCCCCTATCAGAGACTATGTCTGAAGGAATACCGTGCAATTTGACAATGTGATCAACAAATGCCTGCGCCAGCGTCTTAGCATTGGGCAAACCAGGAAAAGGGATGAAATGCACCATTTTGCTAAAACGGTCCACCACCACCAGAATCACAGTCTTCCCCGAGGAACGAGGCAGGTCCGTGATAAAGTCCATGGACAGATGTGTCCAAGGACGGGAAGGAATGGGTAAGGGAAGGAGAGGACCTGATGGCCGTGAATGAGGGACTTTGGCACGAGCGCAAGTCTCGCAGGCTGCCACAAAACCCTCAACCGACTTACGAAGCGCAGGCCACCAGAATCTCCGAGCGATGAGATCCAGTGTGGCTCTTACCCCCGGGTGCCCAGCAAGGACCGTATCGTGGTGTTCTTTAAAAATCTTGTGTCTTAAAGCGAGAGGCACAAACAACCTCCCAGGAGGACAAAGATCAGGAGCCTCTGACTGGGCTGCCTGCACCTCTGCCTCCAATTCAGGAAAAAGAGCAGAGACCACCACACCTTCAGCCAAAATGGGACCCGGGTCTTCAAAATTCCCGCCTCCCGGAAAACAACGTGACAGGGCATCTGCCTTCACATTCTTAACTCCAGGGCGGAACGTGACAACAAAATTAAACCTAGAAAAGAACAACGACCATCTGGCCTGTCTCGGGTTCAGACGCTTGGCTGACTCCAAGTAGGCCAGATTTTTATGGTCAGTAAATACGGTAATAGGGTGTCTGGCTCCCTCTAGCCAATGGCGCCATTCCTCAAAAGCCAACTTGATGGCCAACAATTCCCTATCTCCCACATCGTAATTTCTCTCTGCGGAGGAGAGTTTTCTTGAGAAAAAGGCACACGGTCGCCAATTGGCAGGAGAGGAACCCTGAGACAAGACCGCCCCCACACCCACCTCAGAAGCATCAACCTCAACTATGAAGGGTAACGAAACATCAGGTTGCACCAAGATGGGAGCGGAAGCAAAACTCTCCTTGATATCAGAAAAAGCCTTACGCGCCTCTACTGACCAAGAAGAAAAATCTACCCCCTTTCTGGTCATATCAGTGAGTGGTTTAACAATAGAAGAATAATTCAAAATGAACTTCCTGTAATAATTGGCAAAGCCCAAAAAACGCATCAGCGCCTTTTGATTCTCAGGAAGCTCCCACTCAAGCACAGCGCGGACCTTCTCTGGGTCCATGCGAAAACCAGAAGCGGAGAGAAGAAACCCCAGAAATTGAATTTCTGGAACCGCAAACACACATTTTTCCAGTTTCGCATATAATTTATTCTCCCGCAGGATGAGCAAGACCTGACGTAAATGTTCCTTATGAGTTTTGAAATCGGGAGAAAAAATCAAAATGTCATCCAAATACACCAATACAAATTTTCCCATCAAATGATAAAAAATGCTGTTCACGAAATGCTGGAAAACGGCTGGGGCATTCATCAAACCAAAAGGCATAACCAAGTTTTCAAAATGGCCCTCAGGGGTATTGAAGGCCGTCTTCCATTCGTCCCCTTCTCTGACCCTGACCAGGTTGTATGCCCCTCTTAAATCTAATTTGGAAAAGACTTTAGCCCCAACAACCTGGTTAAATAGGTCCGGGATCAGAGGAAGCGGATAAGGGTCACGAATTGTGATATTGTTCAGCTCCCTGAAATCCAGACAAGGTCTTAAAGAACCATCTTTTTTCTTAACAAAGAAAAAACCAGCGGCAACAGGTGACTTTGAGGGTCGTATGTGTCCCTTTCTCAGACTCTCAGAGATATAAGTACGCATAGCGATCCTCTCAGGTTGGGAAAGATTGTATAAACGAGATTTAGGCAGCTTGGTGTCTGGGATGAGATTAATAGGGCAATCGTACTCCCTGTGCGGGGGCAAATCCTGAACTCCACTCTCAGAGAAGACATCCGAAAATTCAGAGAGAAAAGATGGTACAGTCTTAGTAGCAACCTCAGAAACAGATGTCATGAGGCAATTCTCTCTGCAAAAGTCACTCCAACCATTTATTTGCTTCGCTTGCCAATCAATGGTGGGGTTATGCTTAGTGAGCCAGGGCAGCCCCAACACCAGCGGGGTGGGCAAACCGCTAAGGACGAAACATGACACATCCTCAACATGAGCATCACTCACAATTAAACGGATATTGTGAACTATGCCCTTTAATGATTTCTGAGAAAGTGGAGCGGAATCGATAGCAAATACAGGAATATCCTTTCTCAAAGCGCACACCTGGAAACCATGAGTTATCGCAAAGTGATTATCAATGAGATTGACCGCTGCTCCACTATCCAAAAAAATCTCACAAAAAATGTTCTTGCTCTCTAGCGCCACCCTAGCAGGCAGGACAAAACGGGAACTACAAGCAAACGGAAAACCTTCAATTTCCGCCTCAACCCTGCCAATAGTAACAGACGGAACATTTTTAAAAGATTTTTTCCTGTTTGTTTCTTTATTACTCCCAGAGAACTGCCTGAATCTCCTAGAGGGACAAATATTTGCCAAATGATTTATACCTCCACAACAAAAACAAACCCTCCCCTGCGGGCTGAATCTTCTATTGTCAGAAGCAATCAACCCCAGCTGCATGGGCTCCTGCTCAGAAGGGGCTGACAGCGACTGAGACCCCTGCGCAAAGAATGGGACCGCTGCACAGTCCTGGGACCGAGTATGACAGGAAGGAGAGATCTCTCCTCTCTCTCTAAGACCTGTCAATACGAACGGCCTGAGACATAGCAGAGTCCAAAGAAATAGGCCTTTCATGAAAGGCAAATGCATCTTTCAATCCCTCTGAAAGACCATGGCAAAATTGACTTCGGAGTGCAGCATCATTCCAACCAGTATCAGCTGCCCAACTCCGAAATTCTGAGCAGTATATTTCTGCGGATTGTTTACCCTGGCATAGGAGACGTAGTCTAGACTCCGCCAGAGCAATACGATCCGGATCATCATATATCTGACCCAGGGCTAAAAAGAATTCATCCACTGAACGGAGGGGCCGTGCCCCCTCCGGCAGCGAAAAGGCCCAGGACTGAGCGTTACCCCTGAGCAGCGATATAATGATCCCCACCCTCCGTTCCTCATCACCAGAAGAATGGGGAAGAAAGCGAAAATGGAGTTTGCAAGCCTCTCTAAAACGCACAAAATTCTCACTACCCCCGGAGAACGTATCCGGGAGCGAGATCTTAGGCTCAGAACAAGCTCCATGAACGCAAGCTGAACCGGTCACTTGAAGCTGAGAAAAAGTCTTACGGAGGTCAGCTACCTCCAATGAAAGACCCTGGAAGCGTTCAGCCAAAAGTGAAACCGGATCCATGCTTAAGACGGTCTGGGCGGCTTATAATGTCACGGAATGTGTACAGGTAACAAGGCAAAACAACATGCATAAATGTCTCGCTGGATCCAAAAGCTAAGGAACGAAAGGGAGACCCCTGTAGAAGACCTGGCACTTTCCCTGGCTGCTCAGCCTATGCATAGATCCGAATGGTGGAGGTATGCATATCCACGAACCTTGACTATAAAGCCCTGAGCACCCTACAATAGTGAGGGGACACGACCACCGGCTCCCTACACCAGACACGGAGGGAGTCAGGGTCACCTGGGATCCAGTAAACAGAAAATAACAGATAACAGTGTAACACTTAACTTTGTGGAGGAGAGGAGAACCAGATGGGCAAGCACACATACTCCAGGAAGAAATATAAGCCGCCCAGAAAAGCATTCTGGGGAAGAATTTAAAGGGAAACAATTAGTCCAACACATAACAGCTGAGAGACGCTAATGAGAGGAGGAGCTGAATACCACAACACAGAAGTCAAGGAGGAGGTTCTGAAAGGCCTCTGTCAGAGCTTCTCAGCTGTCTGGTTGTGACAGTGACATGCAGCGCTACGTGATTTCAGCTTATCTAGAGGCTGGGTCACATGCTGCACTGGCCAATCACAGCCATGCTATTAGTAGGCATGGCTACTAAGGGCACACGAGTTAAACGCTTGTTGATTGGCTGCTCTGCAGCCTTTCAAAAAGCGCCATTAACTCACCGAACATTAAACCCCGAACTCGAACTTTTACTGAAAAGTTTGGGTTCGGGTTAAGGGTCCAAAAATTCTAAAGTTTGGTACGAACTCGAACTTTACAGTTCGGGTTCGCTCAACCCTATCGGACACCTGTCAGTCTAGGCGTTCCCTGAGGCTGGATCCGGAGGACGGCTGTCGATGGGTTGGCTGCTAGAATGATCTCATATCCGAAGTGACTAACACATCTTCAAACCGCCCTCTTCTTGCATGCACTGTAGGATTGGTACTCACAACTGTTTCCCTGTGGGTGGAAATTCCTCTGCCAGCGTCCGCAACAGCAGAATGCAGCATCTCTCAAACCAAAGCCTGGAAATTCTGTATACTGACAGCCTTCTGTGATGCTGGTAACATGTCCGCCATTTTGTGTTTGTACCGGGGGTCTAAGTACGTTTGCCACCCAGTACTGGTCCTTGCCCTTTATGATTTTTATAAGGGGGTTCCTCTTCAAACACTGGAGCATAAAGGCCCCCATTTGCACTAAATTGGAAGTGGTGGAGCTGCCTGGCTCCTGTTTATCGCCCAGGAGAATGTCGTTTTTGGTCTCTGACCCCCATCCACGGACAACACCAGGGATCCCAAAAGTTTAAAGCCTGCTTTTCTTGCTCCTCCTCCTCCCCCCAGGCACCATCCTCCTCTGACTCCTCTTCAGACTCCTGCTGACTTGTCTCAGATGGAGTAGCCCCACCTGGGAATTCATTCAGCATTGCAACTTCCTCATCTTCCAGCTCCTCGACGGCTTGATCAATGACACAAAGCAATGCACTCTCCAGAAAGAAGAGTAAGGTACGATGTCACTGATGGTGCCCTGGCTGCAACTGACCAGTTTGGTGATCTCATTAAATGGCCGCAGAACTCTGCATGCGTCGCACATGAGCAGCCACTGGCGTGGTGAAAAAAAAAAGAAGCTCACCAGAATCTGTCCTGCCACAGAGTTCGTACAGGTAGTCGTTAACGGCACGTTTTTGCTGCAGCAGCCTATCAAGCATATACAAGGTGGAGTTCCAGCGCGTTGGGCAGTCACAAATCAGACGTCTGACGGGCAAATGGTGTCACCGCTGAACGTCAGCAAGGCGAGCCATGGCCGTGTAAGATCTTCTAAAATGGCCAGAGATTTTCCTGGCCTGATGCATGATGTACTGGACCCCGGGGTATTTGGCAACGAATCCCTGCACGACTAAGTTCAGGACGTGTGCCATGCACGGCACGTGTGTCATTTTGCCCTGTTTCAGCGTGCTCAGCAGATTGGCACCGTTGTTACACATCACTTTTACCAACTGTCAAATTGAGCGGGGTTAGCCACTGATCGGCCCGTGACGGCAGAACTGAAAGCAGTGCAGGACCGGTGTGGCTCTTGGCTTCCAGGCACAACAGTCGCAGCACAGCATGGCAACGTCTTAACTGGCACGTCAAATAGGTTATGGGGAGCTGGGGCGGTGCAGCGGAAGAGGCAGAAGCAGTGGAAAAGGAGGAGTCAGCCGAGTAGGAGACGGAGGATGGAGTAGGAGGAGGAGAAGAAGAAAAGGCAGGCCTGCATGCAATCCATGGCGGTAATACCAAATCCACAAGGGAGCCACGGGTTGCATGCTTGACAGCCATCAGAAGGTTCACCCAGTGGGCAGTAAAAGTTACGTACCTTCCCTGCCCCTGTTTGTTAGACCACTTGTCTGTGGTCAGATGTATATTGGTTCTGACACTATGTGCCAGAGATACATTCACTTGCTGCTGAACATGGCCATACAGCTCTGGAATGCTCTTCTAGGAGAAATATTTCCTTCCGGGGACCTTCCATTGCATTGTGCCTATGGCCACAAATTTTCTAAAGGTCATCCGAGTCCACCAGTTTATATGGCAGTAGTTGGCAGGCTAGCAGTTCCGACAAGCCGGCGGTCAGTCGTTGGGCAAGAGGGTTATCCTGCGTCATCAACTTTTTACGTTCAAACATTTGGGTCACGGAAGCCTGCCCCTTGCCAGATGAACGCGATGACGGCACAGTGGAAGGTGTGGAGTGGAGGACAAATGGGAGGAGAGAGGAGAAGAAGAAGAGGCAGGACGTGGAGCGCCGGGAGTGTGGCTTTGTGGGCTCTGACGACATTGCTCCCACTGGGTTCGATGATGGGAGGCCAGGGGCCTTCTTAACATGGTCATCCCTAGGTGAGTGAGAGAGGAGAAGGAGAAGAGGCAGGACGTGGAGCGCTAGGAGTGTGGCTTTGTGGGCTCTGACAGCGTTGCTCCCACTGGGCTCGATGATGGGAGGCCAGGTGCCTTCTTAACGTGGTCATCCCTAGGTGAGTGTTGGGCTTACCACGACTTATCCTTTGACAACATAGGCTGCAGATTGCAACAATATTGTCAGCAGCTGACACGTTAAAAAAAGCCCACTCTGGGGAGCCATGTTCCGGCGTCCTGGGAGCGCCAGATGTAACCGTGCATAGTAGATGGCTCGCTCCAGATACAAACCGGATTCCAAAAAAGTTTGGACACTAAACAAATTGTGAATAAAAACTGAATGCAATGATGTGGAGATGGCAAATGTCAATATTTTATTTGTAATAGAACGTAGATGACAGATCAAATGTTTAATCCGAGTAAATGTATAATTTTAAAGGAAAAACACGTTGATTCAAATTTTCACGGTGTCAACAAATCCCCAAAAAGTTAGGACAAGTAGCAATAAGAGGCTGGAAAAAGTAAATTTGAGCATAACGAAGAGCTGGAAGACCAATTAACACTAATTAGGTCAATTGGCAACATGATTGGGTATAAAAAGAGCTTCTCAGAGTGGCAGTGTCTCTCAGAAGCCACAATGTTGCGCAGAAAGATAGTGGAGCAATATCAGAAAGGTGTTACCCAGCGAAAAATTGCAAAGACTTTGCATCTATCATCATCAACTGTGCATAACATCATCCAAAGATTCAGAGAATCTGGAACAATCTCTGTGCGTAAGGGTCAAGGCCGTAAAACCATACTGGATGCCCGTGATCTCCGGGCCCTTAAACGACACTGCACCACAAACAGGAATGCTACTGTAAAGGAAATCACAGAATGGGCTCAGGAACACTTCCAGAAACCATTGTCAGTGAACACAATCCACCGTGCCATCCGCCGTTGCCAGCTGAAACTCTACAGTGCAAAGAAGAAGCCATTTCTAAGCAAGAACCACAAGCTCAGGCGTTTTCACTGGGCCAGGGATCATTTAAAATGGAGTGTGGCAAAATGGAAGACTGTTCTGTGGTCAGACGAGTCACGATTCGAAGTTATTTTTGGAAATCTGGGACGCCATGTCATCCGGACCAAAGAGGACAAGGACAACCCAAGTTGTTATCAACGCTCAGTTCAGAAGCCTGCATCTCTGATGGTATGGGGTTGCATGAGTGCGTGTGGCATGGGCAGCTTGCATGTCTGGAAAGGCACCATTAATGCAGAAAAATATATTCAGGTTCTAGAACAACATATGCTCCCATCCAGACGTCATCTCTTTCAGGGAAGACCCTGCATTTTTCAACAAGATAATGCCAGACCACATTCTGCATCAATCACAACATCATGACTGCGTAGGAGAAGGATCCGGGTACTGAAATGGCCAGTCTGCAGTCCAGATCTTTCACCTATAGAGAACATTTGACGCATCATAAAGAGGAAGGTGCAACGAAGAAGGCCCAAGACGATTGAACAGTTAGAGGCCTGTATTAGACAAGAATGGGAGAGCATTCCTATTTCTAAACTTGAGAAACTGGTCTCCTCGGTCCCCAGACGTCTGTTGAGTGTTGTAAGAAGAAGGGGAGATGCCACACAGAGGTGAAAATGGCCTTGTCCCAACTTTTTGGGGATTTGTTGACACCATGAAATTCTGATTCAACATATTTTTCCCTTAAAATGGTACATTTTCTCAGTTTAAACTTTTGGTCCGTGATTTATGTTCTATTCTGAATAAAATATTAGAAGTTGGCACCTCCACATCATTGCATTCCGTTTTTATTCACGATTTGTATAGTGTCCCAATTTTTTGGAATCCGGTTTGTACTTTTGCAGTCTGCTTTTTGCCTTTTGTCCCTCTGTATAGCTACGGTATCTCAGCAGAACCGCACAGAAATGCTGCACAATACAAATGCACTATATAGAAATTATATTATAGGTATATCACAACCCTGCCTCATTCAGTTTTTTGGGTGGGCAACTGGTATAAAACACCAGTTGCAATTAGTTGTTCCAATAGCATTTGTCCCTCTGTATAGCTGCGGTATCTTAGCAGAACCGCACTCAAATGCTGCACAATACAAATGCACTATATAGAAAGTATATTATAGTATATTATAGGTATATCACACCCCTGCCTCAATCAGTTTTTTGGGGGGCAACTGGTATATTACACCAATTGCAATTACTTGTTCCAATAGCGTTTGTCCCTCTGTATAGCTGCGCTATCTCAGCAGAACCGCACACAAATGCTGCACAATACAAATGCTCTATATAGAAATTATATTATAGGTATTTCATAACCCTGTCTCATTCAGTTTTTGGGGAGGGCAACTGTTATATGACACCAGTTGCAATTAGTTGTTCCAATAGCGATTGTCCCTCTGTATAGCTGCGGTATCTTAGCAGAACCGCTCTCAAATGCTGCACAATACAAATGCACTATATAGAAAGTATATTATAGTATATTATAGGTATATCACACCCCTGCCTCAATCAGTTTTTTGGGGGGCAACTGGTATATTACACCAATTGCAATTACTTGTTCCAATAGCGATTGTCCCTCTGTATAGCTGCGGTATCTTAGCAGAACCGCACACAAATGCTGCACAATACAAATGCACTATATAGAAAGTATATTATAGTATATTATAGGTATATCACACCCCTGCCTCAATCATTATTTTTTTTGGGGCAGCTGGTATATCACACCAGTTGCAATTAGTTGTCCTTATAGCGTTTGTCCCTCTGTATAGCTGAGGTATTGCAGCAGAACCGCACACAAATGCTGCACGATACAAATGCACTATATAGGAAGTATATTATAGATATATCACAGCCCTGCTTTAATCTTTTTGGGGGGGGGCAACTGGTATATCACACCAGTTACAATTAGTTGTTCCAATAGCGTTTGCCCCTCTGCATAGCTGCGGTATCTCAGCATTACCGCACACAAATACTGCACAATACAAATGCACGATATAGTGTCAATAGTTTTTTATTGTTTTGAGCAAAAGTAGAAGACAAACAAGGTTCGTGGACACAGCCACAACATAGGTATACAGTCGTGGCCAAAAGTTTTGAGAATTACATAAATATTGGAAATTGGAAAAGTTGCTGCTTAAGTTTTTATAATAGCAATTTGCATATACTCCAGAATGTTATGAAGAGTGATCAGATGAATTGCATAGTCCTTCTTTGCCATGAAAATTAACTTAATCCCAAAAAAACCTTTCCACTGCATTTCATTGCTGTCATTAAAGGACCCGCTGAGATCATTTCAGTAATCGTCTTGTTAACTCAGGTGAGAATGTTGACGAGCACAAGGCTGGAGATCATTATGTCAGGCTGATTGGGTTAAAATGGCAGACTTGACCTGTTAAAAGGAGGGTGATGCTTGAAATCATTGTTCTTCCATTGTTAACCATGGTGACCTGCAAAGAAACGTGTGCAGCCATCATTGCGTTGCATAAAAATGGCTTCACAGGCAAGGATATTGTGGCTACTAAGATTGCACCTCAATCAACAATTTATAGGTTCATCAAGAACTTCAAGGAAAGAGGTTCAATTCGTGTTAAGAAGGCTTCAAGGCGTCCAAGAAAGTCCAGCAAGTGCCAGGATCGTCTCCTAAAGACGATTCAGCTGCGGGATCGGAGTGCCACCAGTGCAGAGCTTGACCAGGAATGCACGCACAGTGAGGCGAAGACTTTTGGAAGATAGCCTGGTGTCAAGAAGGGCAGCAAAGAAGCCACTTCTCTCCAAAAAAAACATCAGGGACAGATTGATCTTCTGCAGAAAATATGGTGAATGGACTGCTGAGGACTGGGGCAAAGACATATTCTCTGATGAAGCCTCTTTCCGATTGTTTGGGGCATCAGGAAAAAAGCTTGTCCGGAGAAGAAAAGGTAAGCGCTACCATCAGTCCTGTGTCATGCCAACATTAAAGCATCCTGAGACCATTCATGTGTGGGGTTGCTTCTCATCCAAAGGAGTGGGCTCACTCACAATTTTGCCCAAAAACACAGCCATGAATAAAAAATGGTACCAAAACACCCTCCAACAGCAACTTTTTCCAACAATCCAACAACAGTTTGGTGAAGAACAATGCATTTTCCAGCACGATGGAGCACCGTGCCATAAGGCAAAAGTGATAACTAAGTGGCTCGGGGAACAAAAAGTTGACATTTTGGGTCCATGGCCTGGAAACTCCCCAGATCTTAATCCCATTGAGAACTTGTGGTCAATCCTCAAGAGGCAGGTGGACAAACAAAAACCCACTCATTCTGACAAACTCCAAGAAGTGATTATGAAAGAATGGGTTGCTATCCGTCAGGAATTGGCCCAGAAGTTGATTGAGAGCATGCCCAGTTGAATTGCAGAGGTCCTGAAAAAGAAGGGCCAACACTGCAAATACTGACTCTTTGCATAAATGTCATGTAATTGTCGATAAAAGCCTTTGAAACGAAAGAAGTGGGTGTAATTATATTTCACTACATCACAGAAACAACTGAAACAAAGATCTAAAAGCAGTTTAGCAGCAAACTTTGTGAAAACTAATATTTGTGTCATTCTCGAAACTTTTGGCCACGACTGTACATGGTAATTAAGAGTCCATTGAGCATAAGAGCAATAGTGTTTCCTTCCGAAGCCTCAGCGCCAGGGCATTTGCACAGATGCTGCCTATGAAGTAGGGAAGTGTGATCCACCATAAACAGGTCTATCCGTGAGTACGAGAGATGTGAAGGAGAGAAGAAAGTGTAGTCTTTTTCTAGGCTATGTTGGGCTCTCCAGGCGTCCACTAGGCTTTCTGTGTGCAAGAAGGAGGCAATTCCTTTGTCAGCTCTGCGTGTAGGGGAGGTGGAATCAAGGGCTGGGTGGAGCACTGAGTTGAAGTCTCCACACAGGACCAACTTTCCCTGCTTGATTCTATTTATATTACGCATAAGTTTATAAAAAAAAAAACTAGCTGGTGGGAGTTAAGGGCGTATAAGTTGACTAGGTATATACAATGTTGTTTATGGAGCAAACTAGGATAATATATCGGCCCGAAGTATCTAGCTTAGTGGCGATAGATGTGAAAGCGACAGTATTCTTAACAGCAATGAGTGTACCTCTCTTCTTCTTGCGGAAGTGTGAGTGAAAGACATTCGGAAACAAACAACACCCTAAAGGCGTCTGCCTGAAGTAGGTGGGATTCTTGTATGCACAGGACCATATATCAAGAGGTTGTGGGTAAATTGCCCAATGATATAAGTCCTGGGTATTAAGAACCACTTTGGCGGGCGACCCAACTGGAGCATAGAAGCGTTGTTCACATGGGGGCTGTATGTCTAGAAGATCGGTCCAGGGTTTCAGCTCGCTGAAGTGGACGGAGGTGGAGAGGACGACGCCATCTGATCTTCTTCAATGATCCGCGGCGATAGTGGGATCGGCCATAGTTGGAGGAGCTGTCGCCCCTCGCTGAGGGTTTTAATAGCATGAGTTTGTCCATTCTTACGGATTAGTAGTTTCAGGGGGTAACCCCACTTATAGGGGACGTTGTGATCCCGAAGGGCAGTGGTAATAGGTAATAATGCCCTACGTTGGCGGAGCGTGAACTTAGATAAGTCGGTGAAGAGCTTGACTTTTTGGTAGGGAGCTGGGAACGGATGCTGTTTCCTTGCTGCGGACATCAGGGCCTCTTTGGTGTGAAAGAAGTGAATGCGTGCGAGGGTATCATGCGGGATGTTAGGCCCTAAGTGAGAAGGCTTAGGAATCCTGTGGGCCCTGTCAATGATCATGTCAGGAGCAGGAATCTATCTGTGGCAGGAGCGCTTTCATGAGGCCTTTTAAATACGGTTGCAGCTCTTGAGGGGTAACGTCTTCAGGGATGCCCCTGAATTTTATATTGTTTCGTCCTCCATATCCGCCATTTTCAGTTTGATAGTCTCTAACTGGTCAGCCATGTCATTGTGAGCGTCTACAACCTCATTTTGAGAGGATGCAAATTTGCTCATCTTTGTTTCAATATGACAGATCTTGTCTTCCGCCGACTGCAGTCTGGTAAATAAAGGGTAAAGCAGTCCCTCAATATCTGTATGAAGGGAGGATTTCAAGGCCAGCAACATAGCTTTAAGAGAGTCCTCTGTAACAGGTTTGTTAGAGGTAGGTAGCATCTGGAAGGGGTCAGCTGGCTTTACATTTTGCGGTTGTGGGCACAAAAATTCACTGACCTGTGGCCTGTCCAGATTATCAGGACTGGGAGCATGAAGATGTGAGCTGTATGGATGCGGGCTATTGAGGAGGCCGCTCCGCTGTGCAGGGGATCGGGCGCCATCTTGGATCTTGGAGGCCGTATGCTCCGGGGCTCTGGCTTCCTCTGGCGTCGGCAGGAAGGACGGCTGTGAGGGGGGCAGGAGGTGAGAGATTGCGGGGGGATCCGGCGGGGATAGAGAGCAGGCCGGAGGAGCGGGTGACATAGCGCCAATAGGAGACGCTGGCGGGGTCCCGGCAGTGGAGTCGGCGCCATCTTTAAGCCTTCCTCTGGTGAAGAATGTCTCCACCGATCCATCCTATAGCCTGGGCAGGAGCTTTTTTGACTTCTCCATAGTGGCAGGGGAGGGTGCAGGCATCGGGAGGCACAAAATTATGCCGCAGAGGTGCGGTATGAGGAGGGCAAGTAGTGGTAGAGTCGCTGGGGTGCAGGAGCTCCTCTTTCAGGCGGCCATCAAGCTCAGTGGCCTAGCCAAGCCCCCAAATTCACTATATAGAAAGTATATTATAGGTATATCACACCTCTGCCTTATTAAATTTTTTTGTAAGTATATTACACCAGTTGCAATTAGTTGTTCCAATAGCGTTTGTCCCTCTGTATAGCTACAGTATCTCAGCAGAACCGCACACAAATGCTGCACAATACAAATGCACTATATAGAAATTATATTATAGGTATATCACACCCATGCCTTAATCAGTTTTTTGGGGGAGCAACTGGTAAATCACACCAGTTGCAATTACTTTTTCCAATACCGTTTGTCCCTCTGTATAGCTGCGTTATCTCAGCAGAACCACACACAAATGCTGCACAATACTAATGCACTATATAGAAATTATATCATAGATATATCACACCCCTGCCTAAATCAGTTTTTTGGGGGCGCAACTGGAATATCACACTAGTTGCAATTACCGTATTTTTCGCTGTATAAGACGCACCGGCGTATAAGACGCACCTAGGTTTTTGGGGAGGAAAATAAGAAAAAAAATATTTTTAACCAAAAGGTGTGCTGTGTGTTTGGAACTAATGGTGGTCTGTGGATGGCACTATTACTGGGGATCTGTGGATGACGGACACTGTTATGGGGGGATCTGTGGATGACGGACACTGTTATGGGGGATCTGTGGATGACGGACACTGTTATGGGGGGATCTGTGGATGACGGACACTGTTATGGGGGGATCTGTGGATGACGGACACTGTTATGGGGGGATCTGTGGGTGACGGACACTGTTATGGGGGGATCTGTGGATGACGGACACTGTTATGGGGGAACTGTGGATGACGGACACTGTTATGGGGGGATCTGTGGATGACGGACACTGTTATGGGGGGATCTGTGGCTTGCACTGTTACAGGGGGATCTGTGGCTTGCACTGTTACAGGGGGATCTGTGGCTGGCACTGTTACAGGGGGGGGAATCTGTGGATGGCACTGTTATACATGTGTCATCCACAGACCCTCCCAGCCCATAACTGTGCCATCCACAGATCCCCCGCCGCTCCAGTATACTAATATGTCTTATTCAATTAATAGTTATTAAATATGCCTCTTTATTCCTAATAGTACCTTAAATCCTAAGCACTTCAGTACAATGCCGGCAGGCCGGGCGGCCGGCGCGGCGCGTCACTCACTGACGTCACTTGCCTGCGCCGCCTGCTTCATTCATAAAGTAGGCGGCGCAGGCACGTGACATCAGGGAGTTACGCTGCCGCCCGCCCGGCCTGCATACTACTGAAGCGCTTAGGATTTAAGGTACTATTAGGCATAAAGGGGCATATTTAATAACCATTAATTGAATATGACATGTTATATTAGTATACCGGAGCGGCGGGGCGGGGCTATAGTACAGTGACTGCACCGCCCCGCCACTATTGCCGGCCCCAGCTCCTCCTCCCAGTCCCTCCCCGAGTCCCCGCTCGCTTTACATCGCAGCTTGCGATGTAAAACTAACAGCATTCGCCGTATAATTGGGGGGAGAAAAAGTGCGTCTTATACGGTGAAAAATACGGTAGTTGTTCCAATAGCGTTTGGCCCTCTGTATAGCTACAGTATCTCAGCAGAACCGCACACAAATGCTGCACAATACAAATGCACTATATAGAAATTATATTATAGGTATATCACACCCCTGCCTTAATCAGTTTTTTTGGGGGGCAACTGGTATATCACACCAGTTGCAATTATTTGTTCCAATAGCGTTTGTCCCTCTGTATATCTATGGTATCTCAGCAGAACCACACACAACTGCTGCACAATACAAATGTACTATATTGAAACAATATCATAGGTATATTAAACCCCTGACTCAATCAGTTTTTTTGGGGCAACCGGTATATCACACCAGTTGCATTTAGTTGTTCCAATAGCGTTTGTCCCTCTGTATAGCTGCGGTATCTCAGAATAATAATAATAATGTTTATTTATTTAGCGCCAACATATTCCGCAGCGCCTTACAATTCAGGGGTTTATGTACAAACAGTCATAAATAACATAGTAACAGACAAGTCGATTATTACAAGAGGAATGAGGGCCCTGCTCGCAAGAGCTTACAATCTGTGAGGGTATAGGGGTGACAAAAAAGGTAGAAGTGCTTGTTATGTATGATAGTCCAGCCATCTTGGGAGAATAGGGGAGCAGATATAAAGCCACATCAGCCGATCAGCAGCCAATATATGAATGATAAATGCGCAAAGGGAGGTTAGATCAAGGGAGGTGATAGGCCACCCTAAAAAGATGTGTTTTTAGCGAACGCTTAAAACTGTGCAAGCTGTGATTAAGTCTGATTTCTTGAGGTAGGGCATTCCAGAGAACCGGTGCAGCTCGGGAGAAATCGGTGCAGCCGGGAGAGAGAGGTTCGCATTTTTGTGGAAGTCAGTCGTAAGTCATTGGCTGAACGGAGAGCACGGGTAGGGTGGTAGACATAGATGAGGGAAGAGATGTAGGGTGGTGAAGCACTGTGGAGGGCTTTGTGGGTGAGGACGAGCAGTTTA
The DNA here is from genome assembly GCF_014858855.1 of Bufo gargarizans. Classification (NCBI taxonomy): domain Eukaryota; kingdom Metazoa; phylum Chordata; class Amphibia; order Anura; family Bufonidae; genus Bufo; species Bufo gargarizans. The sequence continues at coordinate 22,510 of NW_025334252.1, forward strand.
AATTGGATTCTATAGTGTATGGGTAGCCAGTGCAAGCATCATAGTAGCGGTTGGACAGATAGGTGACCCTGGCTGCAGCATTAAGAATAGATTGGAGAGGGGAGAGTCTGGTGAGGGGGAGGCCAAATAATAGTGAGTTGCATTAATCAAGGCGGGAGTGTATTGGGGCAACAATGAGAGTTTTTGTTGCTTCCATAGTGAGAAAAGGCGGATACTAGAGATGTTTTTGAGGTGCAGGCAACATGAGCGGGAGAGAGATTGAATATAGGGGGTGAAAGAAAGATCAGTGTCAAAAGTCACCCTGAGACAGCGGGCGTGCTGCCTAGGAGTGAAGACGGTGTTGCACACCGAGAGGCAGACATCAGGTTTAGGTAGATTAGTAGATGGAGAGAACACAAGAAGTTCAGTTTTTGAAAGATTTAGTTTCAGATAGAGAGAGACATAATGTTAGAGACGGCAGAGAGACAGTCACTGGTGTTCTGTAATACAGCAGGTGTGATGTCAGGGGATGAAGTGTATAGTTGTGTGTCATCAGCATAGAGCTGGTACTGGAAGCCAAATCTGCTGACGGTCAGTCCAATTGGTGCTGTGTACAGGGAGAATAGGAGAGGGCCTAGGACTGAACCCTGAGGAACTCCAACAGCGAGGAGGAGAGGTGAGGAAGTGGAGCCAGCGAATGATACACTGAAAGAGCGACCAGAGAAGAACCGCACACAAATGCTGCACAATACAAATTCACTATATAGAAATTATATTATAGTATATTATAGGTATTTCACACCCCTGCCTCAATCAGTTTTTTTTGGGCAACTGGTATATAACACCAGTTGCAATTAGTTGTTCCAATAGCGTTTGTCCCTCCGTATAGCTGCGGTATCTCAGCAGAACCGCACACAAATGCTGCACAATACAAATGTACTATATAGAAATTATATTATAGGTATATCACACCCCTGCCTCAATCAGTTCTTTTGGGTGACAACTGGTATATCACACTAGTTGCAATTAGTTGTTATAATAGTGTTTATCCCTCAGTATAGCTGCGGTATCTCAGCAGAACTGCACACAACTGCTGCACAATACAAATGCACTATATAGAAATTATATTATAGGTATATCACACCCCTGCCTCAATCAGTTTTTTTGGGGGGCAACTGGTATATCACACCAGTTGCAATTAGTTGTTCCAATAGCGTTTGTCCCTCTGTATAGCTGCAGTATCTCAGCAGAACTGCACACAAATGCTGCACAATACAACTGCACTATATAGGAAGTATGTTATAGGTATATTATAGGTATATCACACCCCTGCCTCAATCAGTGTTTTGGGGGGCAACTGGTATATAACACCAGTTGCAATTAGTTGTTCCAATAGCGTTTTTCCCTCTGTGGGGTGATCTGAAGAGGGCTGTACACAGGAGATGCCCTGGCAATCTGACAGATTTGAAGTGTTTTTGCAAAGAAAAGTGGGCAAATCTTGCCAAGTCAAAATGTGCCATGCTGATAGACTCATACCCAAAAAGACTGAGTGCTGTAATAAAATCAAAAGGTGCTTCAACAAAGTATTAGTTTAAGGGTGTGCACACTTATGCAACCATATTATTTTATTTTTATATTTTTTCTTCCCTCTACCTAAAAGATTTCAGTTTGTTTTTCAATTGAGTGTTACAGTTTATAGGTCACATTAACCCCTTAAGGACTCAGCCCTATTTCACCTTAAGGACCTGGCCATTTTTATCAAATCTGACCAGTGTCACTTTAAGTGCTGATAACTTTAAAACACTTTGACTTATCCAGGCCATTCTGAGACAGTTTTTTCGTCACATATTGTACTTCATGACACTGGTAAAATGAAGTAAAAAAAATAATATTTTTATTTATAAAAAAAATACCAAATTTCCAAGTTTCAATTTCTCTACTTCTATAATACATAGTAATACCTCCAAAAATAGTTATTACTTTACATTCCCCATATGTCTACTTCATGTTTGGATCATTTTGGGAATGATATTTAATTTTTTGGGGATGTTACAAGGCTTAGAAGTTTAGAAGCAAATCTTGGAATTTTTCAGAAATTTTCAAAAACCCAATTTTTAGGGACCAGTTCAGGTCTGAAGTCACTTTGCGAGGCTTACATAATAGAAACCACCCAAAAATGACCCCATTCTATAAATTACACCCCTCAAGGTATTCAAAACTGATTTTACAAACATCGTTAACCCTTTAGGTGTTCCACAAGAATTAATTACGGGTACACGGCAGGGTGCAGAAGGAAAGGAATGCCATACGGTTTTTGGAAGGCAGGTTTTGCTGGACTGGTTTTTTTTTTGACACCATGTCCCATTTGAAGCCCCCCTGATGCACTACTATAGTAGAAACTCCATAAAAGTGACCCCATCTAAGAAACGACACCCCTCAAGGTATTCAAAACAGATTTTACAAATGTCATTAACCCTTTAGGTGTTCCACAAGAATTAATGGAAAACATAGATACAATTTCAAAATTTCACTTTTTTGGCAGATTTTCCATTTGAATAATTTTTTTCCAGTTACAAAGCAAGGGTTAACAGCCAAACCAAACTCAATATTTATGGCCCTGATTCTGTAGTTTACAGAAACACCCCATATGTGGTCGTAAACTGCTGTATGGGCACACGGCAGGGCGCAGAAGGAAAGGAATGCCATACGGTTTTTGGAAGGCAGGTTTTGCTGGACTGTTTTTTTGACACCATGTCCCATTTGAAGCCCCCCTGATGCACCCCTAGAGTAGAAACTCCAAAAAAGTGACCACATTTTAGAAAGTACGGGATAGGGTGGCAGTATTGTTGGTACTAGTTTAGGGTACATATAATTTTCAGTTGCTCTATATTACACTTTTTGTGAGTCAAGGTAATTATTTACGACATTCGTCTGACAGGTTAGTTCATGTGATATTTTTATAGACCAGGTTGTCACGGACCCTGCGATACCTAATATGTATACATTTTTTTTTATGTAAGTTTTACACAATGATTTCATTTTTGAAGCAAAAAAAATCATGTTTTAGTGTTTCCATAGTCTGAGAGCCATAATTTTTTCAGTTTTTGGGCGATTACCTTGGGTAGGGTATGATTTTTGCGGGATGAGATGACGGTTTTATTGCCACTATTTTGGGGTGCGTGTGACTTTTTGATCGCTTGCTATTACACTTTTTGTGATGTAAGGTGACAAAAAATGGCTTTTTTTACACCGTTTTAATTTTTTTACGGTATTCATCTGAGGGGTTAGGTCATGTGATATTTTTATAGAGCAAGTTATTACGGACGTGGCGATACCTAATATGTATACTTTCTTTTTATTTATGTAAGTTTTACACAATGATTTCATTTTTGAAGCCAAAAAAATCATGTTTTAGTGTTTCCATAATTTGAGAGACATAATTTTTTTAGTTTTTTGGCGATTACCTTGGGTAGGGTATGATTTTTGCGGGATGAGATGACGGTATTATTGGCACTATTTTGGGGTGCGTGTGACTTTTTGATCGCTTGCTATTACACTTTTTTGTGATGTAAGGTGACAAAAAAATGATTTATTTAGCAGTTTTTATTTTTTATTTTTTTACAGTTTTCATCTCAGGGGTTAGGTCATGTGATATTTTTATAGAGCCGGTCGATACGGACGCAGCGATACCTAATATGTATACTTTTATATTTATTTATGTAAGTTTTACACAATAACAGCTTTTTTAAAACAAAAAAATTATGTTTTAGTGTCTCCATATTCTGAGCTATAGTTTTTTAATTTTTTGGGCGATTGTCTCAGGTAGGGGCTCATTTTTTGCGGGATGAGGTGACGGTTATATTGGTACTATTTTGTTGGGCAAACGCCGTTTTGATCGCTTGCTGTTGTACTTTTTGTGATGTAAGGTGACAAAAAATTGTTTATTTAACACAGTTTTTACTTTTTTATTTTTTCCGGTGTTTTACTTTATTTGGAGAAAATGACGTTTTTGTTTATTTTTACTTGAAACTTTTAATTTTTTGGGGGAAAAAAAGTTTTCAACTTCTTTTTCATTTTTTTTTTGTCCCACTTTGGGACTTGAATTTTTGGTGGTCTAATCCCCTTTACAATGCATTCCAAAACTTCTGTATTGGAATGCATTGGCTGTATGAGTAATACTGTGTGTATTACTCATACAGCTTCCGGCCTGTGAGATCCAGGGGGCTGGATCTCACAGGCTCGTCAACGGAAGGCAGCGCTGATGCCTAAGGAAGGCATCGCGCTTCCTTCCATGCCATCGGGCCCCCCCTACAGCCGAATGGGGACCCGATGCCACCGCAAACCTCAGTTAAAGCCGCAATCCGCAGGTCTGAATTGAGGTTAAAGGTCCTTAAGGGGTTAAAGGTGGAAAAAGTTATGAAATTATTTATCTTTGTCTCATTTTTTTACATCACAGAAACCTGACATTTTAACAGGGGTGTGTAGACTTTATATATCCACTGTATATGCCATGCCATGGCTCTTCTAGAAGTGACAGACATGAGTAATATCTCGATTTTACAAGAAGAGATAAGGAAGAAATATCTTCACTTGTATGTATGTATATCATTTGTAGGTACAAGGATTTACTGGATGGTGTTATGTGTAATACCTTCTATAGATATTTTCCACCTTATACTATATTGTGCTCAAATAATAATAATTTTTTATTTTAAGCGCCATAAATTCCAAGGTTCTATACATCTAAAAGAGGGGCTACATACACAATATAATACAAAGCAAGTACAAAAACAAGCACAATAAACATGAACTTATTAACTGACTGGTACAATGGGGGTAAGGACCCTGCCCGCGAGGGAGGGAAAGGGGAAGGACCCAGTAGGTGAGGGTAAAAGCTGCTGATCTGGCTGGAGATGGGTTTTCAGGTTGCTTTTGAAGGTTTGGATTTTAGGGGAGAGTCTGATGTACTGGGGTAGTGAGTTCCAGAGTATGGGGGATGCAGGGGAGAAATCCTGTAGATGTTCTGCAAGGGAGACTGGCTCCCCCATCCAATCCAATACATTCTCAACGGGGAGAGATCTGGTGATGGGGCTGGCCATGGGAGCTGCTGGGTAACCTGAACAGCATGTTGTGTGGAGGGGGCGGTGTGTGGGTGAGCGTTACCTTGCTAGAACACAACGTTTCCTAACAAAGTAAAAAAAATAACATTTCTACCAAGGCAGAACCTGCTTTCAGCTCTGAACACTATTATTTGCCATTGATGACCACATGATTGAATGCTAAATCTAGTAAACTTGTTGATGCTGAGCAAAGAATATGGAAGCATAATTTGAACTTTGTACACTGTTGTAAATCAACAAGTTCTAAGTTATAAAGTCCTCTGAACCTGTAAACTGTATTGATGCTGGCAGAACACCGCAACTGATAGCATACCACATTCCACTCAGGTGACCTGGTTCACCATTGACTGTCAAATCAAACAGCTGTTTGTGCGGAATCTAAGAAAATGTTGGACACTCAACAAAAATTATATCTTAATAAGTGTTTTAGAGTGGTATAAATCAGCACCAGGACTCAAAGTTCCACATTAAAAACTCCTATGACCCTATTAACTCTTGTTGTGGCAGACCAAGGGTCAGTCACATGATGATCGTTGCCACGTGTTCAGGTGAATGACGTTGACGGAGGAAAATGACAGAAGTCAGTGTCAAAACTCTGCCAGGAACCCAAAGTGGGAGTGCCCTGGGCCTTTTATTTATACACAGATCAAAAAGGGTGTAACCTCTCAAAGTAAAACATGATTGGTTTACAGATATTTCAATAATGGCTTTTGATTGGTACACAAATAATACTTCTGATTGGTTAGAACTGAATCCATCTATTGATTGGTTTGTATTTTATAAGTTTTCCCCTTTTTAAGAATGTGTTAACTGCTTGAGTTAGGTTTTTAGCAAGAAATGCATATTTGGTTATCAGTACATACATACACTTATTTTATCTTAACACACACGGCTAACTTCTATAGTTTTTTTGCTTATGTCATTGTTATCTTCTTGTTTTTTTCCAATTGGCACCATATTCTATCACGCACACAGACTTAAAGGACTTTTCTAGTTTCTATCAACATCCTTTAAAATAATTATTTATGAAGACAGCTGTAATTCTATAATGTGTCTCTTTTACCTTTATTGCTCCTATCTCCTGTTTGGGGCTATGGTCAAATGACCATGTCCATACAGCTCTTTCTTATTTCGTGTGATCTTATGTCTATAGCTGGGGCAGTGATAAGGAAGTGTCTATGTAACTAACTGGATGGGAGGAGCTTTAAACTACCTGGGCGTTGTTAGGGGCGGAGCTGTGACAGAGAAAGATGAAATGTATCATGGCTTTGGTTAGATACTGCAACAGGAAGTGATACATACAGGATGGAAAGCACCAGAGGGTCAGGAGAGGCCAAATTGAAATATAAAAAGCATGGGGAAGATGTACATAAGGTAATCAACTAAAGGAGCATATGCGGTAAAAAAACACAGTAATCCTGGAAAAACCCTTTAAGGGTACTGCTCTCCTTTGTTTTTTTTCCTACCTTTTTACTAGCGCCACAGTGTATAAGGCAGGCGTGCCGGACTGCAGACACTGCCTGGCAGTTTGGGAGTTAAATCCCACTGTCTTCCTACTGAAGTAACATAGCTGGTTTAGTACTCGCTCCCTCCCTCCCTTGGGGGGGCAGGGTAATAGGTGAAGACACCACCCCTTAGAGTTAATAAAAAGGAGGGTCATCCCTGTGTCTTGCCTCTTAGTCTCCGGCACCTCTGGAAGGAAGCTTCCCCCCCTCCCTCCTTTTGGTTATTGTTCCGATGTTTTTGCATGTTTCTTTTCAGTTCTGATTTAAGTCACAGCTGGAGGTCGGAGGATTACAAGAGTTACAACGGAGGGGAAGGCGGACTTGCGCACCAATGTTTGGTGTGGCATAGCGCTTTGCGCACTCCGGGGACCGGCTTTGGGCCGGGCAGTTTATAGTTGATGGTTATTCTTAAAGGATTGAGTCTAAAATAATGAATAAGAATAAAGCTGTGACCGACCTTTCACCCACAAAAACTTGGCTGTTAGTGTCGTTTTTTCAGGCAGAGAGACAGGAGTTTGTGTGAGGTGTGTCAGTTGTCTGCAGTCTGATTGCTTATTCAATGTATCATTTGCTATCTCTATTTATTCTATTTTCCTTGTTGTTGGGGTTCCTACGGGTTCAGTCCTAGGCCTACTCTTTTTTTTCTTTCTCAACAGCCCCTATTGGACAAACTATAATTAGATTTGGCTTTCAGTACCATCTGCTGATGATACCCAACTATATACCATCTCTCATGACATCACCTCAGCACTACTACAAAACACCAGTGATTGATTGTTCAATATCTCTAAAATCATGTCCTCGCTTTATCTTCAAACTAAATGTCTGCTATGTTCTGCCCTCTATCTCAGCGTGAGGTATTATCATAACTCACTGGAAGCAGGTCAGCCGTCTTGAGGTTATGTTTCATTTTAATCTTTCGTTCACCCTCTGTATTCAATCATTTGATTGCTCATGCCACATAAACCTTAAAACATTATTGCATAATCCAACTTTTTTTTAACTGTGGAAATAGGAAAAAACTCTTATTGTAGCCCTGATTCATTCTCATTTTCATTCCTGTAACTCATTACTACTTGGTGTTCCCCTGCTTAACCCCTCCTGAATGCAGCAGACAGGCTCATCTATCTGTGCACTGATGCCTCCACCCTGTGCCAGTCACTGCACTGGTTGCCCCTCCACTATAGAATACAACTAAACTTCTTATGTTCACCCACAAACTATCCTCAGTGTTATACCTCTCTAAACCTCCTCCCTCATCTGTCTACTACCCTGTCCTTGTTCTACATTATGCCAATGATTTAAGACCTAACACCCACCATAATCCAAACCTCCCACTCCCATTTAAAATAAACTGATTCTCCCACGGTGCAAGAAACCGGCCACGATCCAGACTGCTGAAGGTTGAAGTCTTTATTATCAGACATCAGGTAAAAACTGCATATACAAATCAACATATACCAAACATGTTATCGTTATTATTAGACATGAGCGAATTTCTTAAAAGTTCGATTCGGCTGACTCGACGAATTTTACCCCAAAATTTGCTTTGTGACCAATAAAAAGTAGCGGGTGCAATGACAAGGAGCTGCGATAGCGCCGCCCCATCATTATACCCCTGAGATGCCACGTTCATACATGATCGTGGCATCTAAACTAAATCAAACTTACTGCCTCCATTTACTTGCTACGGGCCAACCGCCATCTTGCTTGAAGATCTCGGCTGAAATCCTGTGCTGTGCTGCGCGGGATTACGTCATCACGCCGGCTGGCCTGGTGACGTATGACGTCATCACCCCGGCCGGCGTGATGATGTAATCTCAGGCTGCACAGGATTTCGGCCAAGATCTTCAAGCAAGGTGGAGGCTGGCACCCCGTCGCGAGCAAATAGAGGAGGTAAGTTTGAATTTTTTGGTTTCTTATACTATTTCAGGTTAAATCAATTCGCAAACACGAAGCACGAGGAAATTCGACTTCTAGGCAAATTTAATTTATCCTGAAATTCGGATCAAATTCCACTTCATGGGATTCGATTCGCTCATCTCTAGTTATCTATTTGCCCCAAAAGGGTTTCCCTAATTTTATAGTAAGAGTACAAGCTCACCTCCTCTATCTTCATGAGAAAACAATCAATAAAGTCCCTTGGGCAGTTCTTGTCTAATGTATCTTATAGATCTTATCATTTCCATCATAAAGTCTTTAAGCTTTTGATTAATTACAAATAGATTCTGATGTGGTCCTGGGAGGATTTTCATCCAATTTGGAAACATATTTAATAGCTGAAATAACAAAAAAAATATACAGAATGTTAATATTAGGCCATCAGTGATTCCTAGCCATAACCAGGAGTGACGCCAATACAGAGATAGCTCTTAGTCTTAGGACTCTCTTTTTTCTCTTGCTTATTACTTAAAAACTCTCTCCTGAATCAAATCACAAAAACTTCAGATTCGGATCCACCTCAAATTTTTACAAATTTTGTTTTAGAATCAGTTCAATCATCTCCAGTACACATAGGATATACTGTAACAATTGGAATCTTAGTTTTTCGTCTTACTGACATTAACCATACACTTATGGTGCCGCAAGAAATGGGGCAAGTAATTTTCTGCAGACAAAGGTTGTTCATAAACTACTGTAAAATTTTAACATTTGTAAGGATGAACTTCAAGTAGGAACATAATAATTATAGAAGAATACAACTTTATACAATTCAGTAAAACAGAAGGTTGTACAAAAGGCATAAAATAATTTCAGAGATTTGCTTCTCAATTCTCTCACCTGTCCAGGGAGAGAACTCAAGAGCCGGAAGATCTCTCGAAGTAGGATAGGAGGGTCCTAAACTTCTTGTCCTCATTATCAAATCTTTCACCAAACACAATAGAACAAATTACATTGGACACGGCCAATCCCAGCGAATATTGAGGGTCAAAAGGTGTATCTGCTTACAGAACAATAAAAGGGGTGCTGAGTAAAAGTGATATTATCAAATATAAAATCCAGTAGTCATGATTAGAGATGGCCTTGCGGTTCCCCCGGCATTCGTTTCACGGCGAACTTCGCTCGTTTGCGATTTGCCGAGCATATGGCTATATTGGCATGCGCCATTTTATTTTTGCATAGCGCCGAACTTTGACACATGACACATCCATCAGGTGGTACAGGACAGCCAATTGAGACATTTCAGCACATGGGCACACCCCCTACCCTATAAATAAACCTGATGTTAGTGACACCGAATGCTAGCTAATAGGGCCACAGAAGTCCTTTTAAGGACTGGTATAGGTGTGATATCGATAGGTGTGACATTACTGAGGGGTGTGATATACTTATAATATACTTTATAACATAGAAAGTATATTATAGTACATTTGTATTGTGCAGCAGTTGTGTGCGGTTCTGCTGAGATACTGCATCTATATAGAGGAACAAAGGCTATTGGAATAAATAATTGCAACTGGTGTGATATACCTGTTTGCCCCCCCAAAAAAAATCTGATTGAGGGGTGTGATATACCTATAATATACCTTCTTACATAGAAAGTATATTATAGGGCATTTATATTGTGCAGCAGTTGTGTCCGGTGCTGCTGAGATACCGCAGCTAGATAGAGGGACAAACACTATTGGAATCATAGGCATGCGCACGGGGTGTGCCGGGGTGTGCCTGGGCACACCCTAATAATCACCTCTGTGCTGCACTGCCATCTGCCAACTCCTGATCCGAGGAGGCTAGTGGTCTGAAGTCTATGAGACAGTAGAGCGCTAGAATGGAGTTGCTCCAGGGAGGTATGATGTTGGAGGAAGAGGCGGAGTTCCAACATACAGGGGGCGGGGCCTCAAGATGTGCAGGAGATTCAACAGAGCACGTTCTTGGAGAGAGGAGCAGAAGCTGCAGGTCTGTATGTTGAGGAGAAGATTGACTGTTATGTGTACTTGGGGGGCTTTTTGCAGGGGCTGAAGGGAGAAGGAATAATCCTTGTACTGGAGACTATGTTAGAGGGGTCTGAAGAGAGGGGGGTGAAGTGATATTATTTACATGGGGATAGTATGCTGGAGGGGCTGAAGGCAGAGAAAATTATGTATTTTACATGGGACTGTATGTTGGAGGGGCTGAAGGCAGGAGGGGTGAAATTATTTTACATGGGGACTGTATGCTGGAAGGGCTGAAGGCAGGGGGAGGTTTGTATTTTACATGGGATTATATGGTGGATGGGCTGAAGACGGGGAGTAATATACTTTACATGGGACTGTATGCTGAAGTGGCTGAAGGCAGGCAGCGAGGAAAAAAAGGGTGATATTATTTACATGGGACTGTATGCTAGAGGGGCTGAAGGAAGGGGGAGTGTTGTATTTTACATGGGATGTATGTTGGAGGGGCTGAAGGGCACCATCATTATTACTATTAGGGTCCATTCACACCTCCACAGTGTTTTGCGGATCCGCAATACACCCGGCCGGCAACCCCATAGAACAGCCTATTCTTGTCCGCAGCTGCGGACAAGAATAGGACATGTTCTTTTTTTTTCCAGAGCCGCGGACCGTAAGTTCGGCAGGCCGCTCCTTAAATGCAGATGCGAAGAGCACACTGCATGCTTTCCGCATCCATTCTGCCCCCATAGATAATGCATGGGCCCGCACCCATTCCACACAATTGCGGAATGGATGCAGACACATTCTGCGGACGTGTGAATGGAGCCTAATACAGAGGGGGCCATTATAGTATTAATAATAATAATAATAACACAGAGGGGCCAGTATATATTATAATTATACAGAGGGCATTATACTTATGGGCACTACGGGGGTGGGGAGGTCTGTTATCTGAGGATGATAGTAAAGTGAGAAATCAAAAAAATAATCTGTGAAACTCTGCAGAGTCGCGGCTGAAAGAAGGTATCATGGCGGTCTTATGTCCGAATGAAGACGTTGAGGAAGGTCTACATCACAGGAGATGTCACTGGAGGTACCAGGTATGTGCTGCTGTACTCTACTGTATAGTGTGTACCATTATATGTAATGCCCATCCACATATCTGTTTAGGGGGGGGTGGCTATAGGATTTGGCCCACACTGCCGAAGCCTGGCCCCAGACTTCAGGTCACACTGTACGTGTTCTGAATTCTGGGGCCTCACACCCATCTACTACATTATCTGTACTCAGAGAGTTACCACTGTGTCATCTGTGGTGTTACATAGGACTGCAGGTGACATCTGCTACATTATCTGTACTCAGTGAGTTATCACTGTTACCTGTGGTGTTACATAGGACTGCAGATGACATCTACTACATTATCTGTTCTCAGTTATCACTGTTATCTGTGGTGTTACATAGGACTGCAGGTAATATATCCTACATTATCTGTAATCAGAGAATTATCATTGTGTTATCTGTGGTGTTACATAGGACTGTAGGTGACATGCACTGCATTATTTGTACAAAGGGGCATGTCCACAGGTTGGGGGGGGAGCAATACTTGGCTTGCCCCGGGTGCTGGCAACCCACGCTACGCTACTGAAACCAACTACGGCCCTGGCTGAGAGTCACCCCCCATATAAGTTTGTTATCTAACATTAAGTTAACGCATAAAGTATGTTCCCTGATGCTTGCTTCCCCTCCTCATTTATACCCCTTTATAATGTACCCTGATACTTATATGATACCATGAGGGGTATCAGGGTAAATTACAGGGGGTAATATAACTGAGGAGGGCTATTGGGGACATTATACAGGGGGTAATATAGCTGAGAGATCAGGGTAAATTATACAGGGGGTAAAACTAAGGGGTATCAGGGTACATTACTATACAGGGGTAATATAACTGAGGAGGGCTATCTCAGGGGACATGATAAAGGGGTAATATAACTTATATAATATAAGTTATATTACCCCTGTATAATGCCCCTGATAGCCCTCCTCAGTTATATTACTCCTGTATAATAATGTACCCTGATACCCCTTAGTGTATTTGTGTATATATATGTGTGTGTGTGTGTGTGTATGTGTATGTGTATATAATATTTATATACATACTTACACACCCTAATGCAATAGGCTGCACACGCCTATGATTGGAATAAGTAACTGCAACTGGTGTGATATACCTGTTGCCCCCCAAAAAAATCTGATTGAGGGGTGTGATATACCTGTAATATACTATCTAACATAAAAAGTATATTATAGTGCATTTATATTCTGCAGCAGTTGTGTGCGGTTCTGCTGAGATACCGCAGCTAGATAGAGGGACAAACGCTATTCGAATAACTAATTGCAACTGGTGTGATATACCTGTTGCCCCCCAAAAAACTGATTAAGGGGTGCGATATACCAGCTTCCACAAAATACTGATTGTGGGGTGTGATACAACGGCTTCCACAAATATTTATTGCGGGGGGAGGATACACCGGCTTCCACCAAATATTGATTAAGGGGTTTGATATACCAGGTTCCAGCAAATACTCATTATTGGGTTCTATATACCTGTTTCCACAAAATACTGATAGAGGGGATTGATATACCGGCTTCCACAAAATATTGATTAAGGCCTGCGATAAACCTGTTTCCGCAAATACTTCTATAGGGACTTTGTCACAGGGTCATTTTAAAAATGGCAGGAAAAGGAAGAGGCAGGCCATTCCGCAGGGGTGGTAGAGGTTGGGCAGGTGCACCAGGCTGGAGTCTAAGTGGGAAGTTGGAGATGGTGCGTGCGATTACGTCAAAGGACGCACCAGAGTTGGTTGAGTGGCTCACTCAGCCTTCCGGTTCTGCACCCTCCTCATCCTCTGTATCTGCACCCTCCTCACTCTCTGCCGTGTGCACCCCGAAAGACACCATGGGGTGTCACGGTGGGGAGTGGGGGAAACTCCCGTACCGTACAATGTCGGGTGAGGCACGATAGCAACTAGGCCTGTAAACAGGGAAAAGGAGCTGGTCACCTCCTATTGCATCCCTAATCCACGCCCTAACTTCTCACCGTATGAGAGGACCTGAATGGTAGGACGGCTCATACCCAGGAAACTTAGGACCCTGAGTTGCCCTAATAATCCCTCACATAAAAGCAGGGGAGAGACAACATGTTCGTCCACAACACGGAAGCACAGGAGTCTCCACCGACCTAGCAGAAAATACGGGAAAGAAAAGCCAAGTGGAACGGCAGGTAAGTATCCAGTGGCGGGGATAACTACTGAACTAAGAACCCTGGATATCATGGTAACTTACCTGCTGCAGATGCTGGCGGCAGTCTTGGGGAGACTCTCTGGCACTGACACTGATTCTGCCATTCCCCCCCCCCCCCCTCTTGTTTTAGGTGTTCCATTTAGTTTCCCCTTTTTCAGTTGGAAGGGCTTTGAGGGGTGGGAGTGTCATGGCCTAGGTGTTGTGCGCATAACAACGCATTGATGTTGGCTTGTATGTGCTTTTCTCCCCTTCTCCTGGTGCCAACCCTTTCTGGTTCTTGAGGGGTTAACTTCCTGGCTGGGTGTGGCCACTAGGGTTTTATCTCCTGTGGCTCACTGGCTGGGGTCAGTTGTAATTCAGCTGTCATTTGTGCTGGAGCTCTGCTCTAGTCCTGGGTGTTCTATCTGCCCAGTTCTTCAGGGCCACCTAGTGGGACATACTGTCACTGTGGGGAGTGGGGGAAACCCCCCACCGTACAATGTCGGGTGAGGCAGGATAGCAACTCGGCCTGGAAACAGGGAAAAGGGAGCTGGTCACCTCCTATTGCGTCCCTAATCCACACCCTAACTCCTCACCGTATGAGCGGACCTGGATGGTAGGATGGCTCCTACCCAGGAAACCTAGGACCCTGAGTCACTCTAATAATCCCTCTCATAGGAGCAGGGGAGAGATGACCTGTTCTTCCACAACACGGAAGCAGAGGAGTCTCCACTGACCTAACAGTAAATACGTAAAAGAAAGAAAAGCCAAGTGGAACAGCAGGTAAGTATCCAGTGGCAGGGATAACCACTGAACCAAGTACCCTGGATCTCATGGTAACTTACTTGCCACAGCCTCTGTCATTAAAATTGTTATCCAATGACCGTCTAATATACCTCCAGCCACATAATCACTTGATGTTTTCTGTCACGTGAATGAATAATTTTTGGGGCTTGTAGTCCACTGGCCTGCAGTAGAATTGATATCCATCAACCGTCTAATATACCTTCAGCAACATAATCACTTTTATTTTTTATTTATTTATTAAGAAAATCAAAAAATTGGTACAAGTTGGAGGATGCAACCTCCTGTTATACACGGTAAATAACAAGTAACAGTTACGTCACAGAGTATTGACATAAGTATGAGCAGGGATAATAGCGTATTACAGCACTTCCCATTCTAGGGAATCAGAAAGCTGGAAAGAGATGGCATGGCACGAGACGGCATGGCACGGGTGCGAGAAGCGTTGCAGTCTAAAGTACATTAATTACCCCACTTCAGGTATTACTGTTAGGCAAAACATTACTGTCAGACAGAGTATTTGAGTCTCTAAATGTTTTCCAAGCTCCCCATAATTTCGTAAATTTTGGAAAGTTCCTCAATTCCCAGGAGGAAATTTCTTCAAATCTGTGGATCTGGTCAACCTTCGAAAGCCATTGGTCTATAGGAGGGGTTTCTGTGGAGAGCCAATATCTAGGAATAAGCAGCTTGGCTGCGGCAATCAGATGTCTGAAAAGACCTAAGTTGGGGATCTTGTGGATAGAAGGAAAAATGTTTAGGAGAGCTAACTTGGGGAGGGGGAGAGATCTACCCCACAGATGCGGTTACAGATTTGAAATATCTCCCTCCACCAAGCTAGGAGTTTCGGGCATTCCCACCAGATATGGAAGTACGAGCCTCTCTCCACAAGGCATCTCCAACACCTGTCACAGCCAGATAATGAGTATCTGGAGACTACGTCCGGAGTCTTGTACCACCTAGTAATTATCTTATACCCATTCTCTTGAATACGTACACATCTTGACGATTTGTGGGGGGAGTTTAAGATGATATGGATTTCTTCAGCTGAGAAGGTGCGATTTAAATCTTTCTCCCAAAGTCCAATGAAGGAGGGTAATATAGAAGATGTGTAGGATCTAATTCTGCTATAAAACTGCGAAATCATCTTTGGAGGATCTTTAGGGTTTTCTATTAAACTCTCAAACCAGTTTAAAGGTCTTATAAGGTCACCGTAGAAAATGTGTTGAGATAAATAGGCTTTAATGAAGTAAACTGGGTTCATGAGTGTTAGAGAAGGTGGAATTGAAAGGCTATCCTTTAGACTGTTTAAGGACAAGGGCCTGTCGTCTTGATATAAATCTCTCAGGTTTACCGCAGAATTCCTTAAGTTGGTGGGAAGGCTATCTTGAAAAACTCTGGGGGCTGTTTGTAGAATATCTCGTATTTGAAGGAGGGGCGAAGGGAAGGGGATTTGGAGATGAGTGTATTGGAGCCAATTCCAGGTATTATAGGTAGCTTTAATCATGGGGGTTGCATCTGAAGTAATAGGGGGGAGACATTTATGACCTAGAAGAAGAGCTTTAAAGGATGAATTAGCCAAAGATTGTTTAATCTGGACCCAGGATTTATGGGGAGGAGATCTCAACCAATCCACAAGTCTAGCTAGGAGAATAGCTCTCCCATACAATTCAGGGTCCGGAAGGGCAATACCGCCTAGTGCCTTGGGCCTATTTAGGGACTTGTATGATAGACGGGCTTTCCTTTTGTTCCAAATAAAGGAACTAAAAAGTGATCTAAGCGAGGCATAGTAGGAGGAGGGGACAGGGATAGGGAGGACCTGGAGAAGGTAAGTCAATTTAGGTAATATTAAAGACATAAGAAGGTTTTTCCTACCAAGCCAGGAAAGTATTGGCAGGTCAAGGTTTTTTAAAGTAGTGGTAATGTGGTTCAAGAGAGGAGTATAATTTAAGGCGAAAAGTTGGGAGGGATCATTACTTATTTTAATGCCAAGATAAGTTAGATGCGGGGTAGTCCAATTAAAAGGTGAAGTTCGTTCCAAGCGTTTTTTTACGGAGTTAGAAAGGCCAATATGTATAATTAAGGATTTGCTATGGTTAATCTTAAAGTTGGAAAATTTGCTAAAAGTTTCTAGGTGGTAGTGTACCCTAGGGAGAGCAACGCTTGGATTGCCGATCATTATCAGGAGGTCGTCGGCAAAGGCCGCTGTTTTGTGCTCCTGATCTCCAAGGTTCATACCCTGGACATCCCCATCCAATCTAATTGACTGTAATAGGGGCTCCATAATTAGCACAAAGAGAAGAGGGGAGAGGGGGCATCCCTGACGGGTACCATTGGTTATCCTAAAGGGGGAGGAAAGAGTGTTATTGATGGATATTGAGGTGGAGGCCCTAGAGTACATGGCATCTATAGCTGATAGGAAAGGGATTGGGAATTTCTGAGAAGATAGGACAGAATTCATAAAGGACCATTTGACCCTGTCAAAGGCCTTCTCAGCATCTGTGCTGAGAAGGACCAATGGCATAGCTTGTTTTTTCGCATGAAAGAGGATGTTAAGGACCCTAGCGGTGTTATCTTTACCCTCTCTCCCCCTAACAAAGCCTGTTTGATCTCTATGGATCAGGGAGGGTAGAATGGATGCTAAACGATTCACCAGCATTTTGGCCAGTAATTTAAGGTCAATGTTAAGGAGAGAGATGGGCCTATAGCTGGAACAGAGTAAGGGGTCTTTGCCCTCTTTAGGGATTAATACAATATGGGCTTTGGTCATGTCTTTAGATAAGGGGGTGTTGGCCAAGGTTAGGTTAAAAAGTGGGATGAGATGGGGGATAAGAATGTCATGGAACTTGGAATAATAAGAAATAGGAAGGCCATCAGGGCCTGGACTTTTCCCTTTAGGAGAATTACGATAGCCTCTAAGAGTTCTGTAGCAGAGAAGG
Organism: Bufo gargarizans; assembly: GCF_014858855.1. Taxonomy (NCBI): domain Eukaryota; kingdom Metazoa; phylum Chordata; class Amphibia; order Anura; family Bufonidae; genus Bufo; species Bufo gargarizans. The sequence goes on from NW_025334252.1 coordinate 40,008, forward strand.
GGGAGGCTAACAGCACCTTGTTCTCTTCCGATAGGGAGGGAAGGTGCAGCTTTTCCAAATAATCCGAAAGGGAAGATAGTAGCTCAGAAGAGGGAGGGGAAGGATTGAGGCCTTCCAGATTATATAGGGATTCATAGAAATTTCTAAATTGCGTTGCAATTTGATCTGAGTCAAAAATGTGTGAACCAGAGGGAGTAGTTAGTTTATGCACAAAGTTTTTCGATTTCCTCAATTTAACCCTATTCATAACGAACCTAGAGGCTTTATTCCCATGGGCATATATCTTATATTGCGAATTTAGGTAGTATTTCGCTGATAGGGTGTTTAATATGTCTCTAAGGGAGCGCCTATGAGTATTCAATTCATCCAGATGGGCTTTTAGTAATGAAACTTTATGGGATTTTTCTAGGTGGGAGATTTTCTCATGAAGATCATTTATTTGTTGGTTTCTAGTTTTCTTTAGATGGGCACCTATACTGATGCATTGTCCTCTTATAACAGCCTTGTGGGCGTCCCATAAGGTTTGGGGGGATATTTCCGAGGAAGTATTTAGGTGAAAGTAATCTGTTAGAGCTTCCTGTATCTTTGTACTAGCCTCAGTGTTTCCTAAAAGTTGTTCATTTAATCTCCAGGATGTGAAGGTTTTGCCTTTCTTTAGCGTATAGAGGGTCAGGTATAGTGATGAGCGGCAGGTGCCATATTCGATTTCGACGAAATTCGCGAATATTCGATAGAATATTCGTTTTATATTCGTCGAAATCGAATATTCGTCATTATTCTAGTTATCGCGAATAATATGCGATTTAAAAAATCGCATATGCGATTTTTTTTATTTTTTTTATTTATTTATTTTTTTAAACTTAAAGGCTACTCTCCTATTGAAATCGCAAATGCGATTAATATAACACGAAATAATCGCATTTGCGATTTCAACGTAATTCTCAAATCCGACAGTACATTCTAGTATATGGAGACGTTACCATGGTGATGGGGACGCTCCATGAGCATGGAATATAGCAGGGATCAGCAACCTTCGGCACTCCAGCTGTGGTGCAACTACAACTCCCAGCATGCACACCTCCATGGCTGTTCTCAGGACTCCCAAAGAAGTGAATGGAGCATGCTGGGAGTCGTAGTTTGACAACAGCTGGAGTGCCGGAGGTTGCTGATCCCTGGAATATAGCATTACTAAGTTAAAAATCGCAAATGCGATTATTTCGTGTTATATTAATCGCATTTGCGATTTTTTTTTTTTTTTTTTTTTTACTATGGTTGGCTTCAATGGTAGAATTAGCGAATATGACGAATATATTCGTTATATTCCACAAAACGAATATACGAATATATTCGTTATATTCCACAAAACGAAGATAACGAAGTATTCTGCATCTCAGTTATATCTACCTATTCATCAACTTCGCTAATTCTAGCAATCATATAGGAAAGTTTACTATAGAGACAGATACCGTATTTTTCGCCCCATAAGACGCACTTTTCCCCCCCAAAAAATCGGGGGGAAATGCCCCTGCGTCTTATGGGGCGAATGCTGACAATTTAACATCGCTGGATGCGATGTAGCGTGAGCTGGGGCCGGGGGAGGGACTGGGAGGAGGAGCTGGGGGCCGGGAATAGCGGCGGGGCGGTGCAATCAGTGTAGTATAGCACCGCCCCGCCGCTCCGGTATACTAATATTAAATGTCTTAGTCGATTAAAATGTATTATATATGCCCCCTCACTCCTATATTGCTAATCATACCTTAAATCCTATTCCTAGGTGCTGTAATGCAGGCTGGGTGGGCGGCAGCGTAACTCCTTGATGTCAGGTGCCTGCGCCGCCTACTTTATGAATGAAGCAGGCGGCGCAGGCGAGTGACATCAGCGAGTGACGCGCCGGCCGCCCGGCCTGCATTACAGCACCTAGGATGAGGATTTAAGGTTCGATTAGCAATATAGGAGTGAGGGGGCATATCTAATGCAATTTAATTGAATAAGACAATTAATATTAGTATACAGGCGGCGGCGGCGGGGGGGTGGGTGTGCTCTATTGGATGATCGAGCTGATGGCACAGTTAAGGGGGGGGGTCTGTGGATGCCACTGTTATGGGCTGGGGGGCTGTGGATGGCACTGTTATGGGCTGGGGGGCTGTGGATGGCACTGTTATGGGGTGGGGGGGGTCTGTGGATGGCACATATGTAACAGTGCCACCCACAGATCCCCCCTGTAACAGTGCCATCCACAGATCCCCCCTGTAACAGTGCTATCCACAGATCCCCCCCCTGTAACAGTGCCATCCACAGATCCCCCCCCTGTAACAGTGTCAGTCATCCACAGATCCCCCCCCCTGTAACAGTGTCAGTCATCCACAGATCCCCCCCATAACAGTGTCAGTCATCCACAGATCCCCCCCATAACAGTGTCCGTCATCCACAGATCCCCCCCATAACAGTGTCCGTCATCCACAGATCCCCCCCATAACAGTGTCCGTCATCCACAGATCCCCCCCATAACAGTGTCCGTCATCCACAGATCCCCCCATAACAGTGTCCGTCATCCACAGATCCCCCCCATAACAGTGTCCGTCATCCACAGATCCCCCATAACAGTGTCCGTCATCCACAGATCCCCCCCATAACAGTGTCCGTCATCCACAGATCCCCCATAACAGTGTCCGTCATCCACAGATCCCCCATAACAGTGTCCTTCACAGATCCCCAGTAATAGTGCCACCCACAGACCACCATTAGTTCCAAACCCACCAAAAGCACACCTTTTGGTTAAAAATAATTTTTTTCTTATTTTCCTCCCCAAAAACCTAGGTGCGTCTTATGGGCCGGTGCGTCCTATAGGGCGAAAAATACGGTAAGTATAATTCGCTATGCGATTATATGACTGCTTTTTTATATAAATAGATTATAATAATTATCAGGTATTATAATTATTCTATTTATATAAAAAAAAAAGCAGTCATATAATCGCATAGCGAATTATACTTAGCTGTCTCTATAGTAAACTGTCCTATATGATTGCTAGAATTAGCGAAGTTGATGAATAGGTAGATATAACTGAGATGCAGAATACTTCGTTATCTTCGTTTTGTGGAATATGACGAATACATTCGTATATTCGTTTTGTGGAATATAACGAATATATTCGTCATATTCGCTAATTCTACCATTGAAGCCAACCATAGTAAAAAAAACAACTTTTAACTTAGTAATGCTATATTCCATGCTCATGGGAACGTCTCCATATACTAGAATGTACTGTCGGATTTGAGAATTACGTTGAAATCGCAAATGCGATTATTTCGTGTTATATTAATCGCAATTGCGATTTCAACGTAATTCTCAAATCCGACAGTACATTCTAGTATATGGAGACGTTCCCATGGAGATGGGGACGCTCCATGAGCACGGAAGGCGGCAGAAGCGGCAACGGGCACTGACTGGAGCAGCCAGGAAGCCAGGAATCCAAAGGACAGGTAAGAACAACTTTAGGGAAGTGGGAAAGGAAAAAATATAACAATTAAAAAAAAAAAAAAAAAAGTATATTCGAAATATCGAATTTATAGCACTATATTCGAAATATTTGCGAATTAGCGAAGTGCCGATATTCGCGAAAAAAATTCGCTATTCGAATATTCGCGCTCAACACTAGTCAGGTATACGGGGGAGTGGTCGGAAAGGAGAATGTTACCTATGGAAGCCTCTTTACAGTGCTGGAGGTGATTCTTAGAAATAAAGAGGTAATCCAGATGCTGGTAGGAGCCATGGACTGTTGAATAAAAGGAATAGTCCTTAGTGTCTGGATGAAAGGTGCGGCAAACATCAATGAGTTGGGCCTTCCAGAGTTTAGTAGTCAGGGATCGAATGGCTGACTGAGAGTGAGCCGACTTCCCAGAGGAGGAATCTAAAAGGGGGTTTAAGACTAGGTTGAAGTCTCCTCCCAGCACTAATGTACCTTCCCTGAAATCGCTAATTTTGTCCAGAATACCTTTTAACCAGGGAATTTGTTTCGTGTTAGGGACGTATACATTGACGAAGGTGCAGCAACATAATCACTTGATCTTTTCTGTATGTTGAATGCACAATTTTTGGGGCCTGTAATCTAACTGGCAACAGTAAAATTGCTATACTGTGACCGCCTAATTTTACCTCAAGCCACATTATCAATTCTTCTTTTCTGTTCCTTTGAATGAATAATTTTTGGGGCCTGTACTCACGTGGTCTAAAATAAAAAATTTCTAGGCTCCAGCAGGCCACATTTTTGAGAGATTCCCTTTAAGGTGCATAAAAATGGCCCCTGATTAAAATACATATTTTTTGTGGGAATTTTTGCCATTGATCCCCCTCTGGTATGTCACTGTCCATGTTGTGGAATGATTTGTACACTTCTAGTAAGTTTTTGGTGGCTGCAAATATGACCTGAAGATTTTTCAGGTTCGCCTGCTGTCATTAAAGTGAATGTGGCTCGCCACAAAAATGCGGTTCGTGAACATTTGATCTTCCCGGCCAATGTTCGTCCATCACTACATGAGATGTAGCGCAGGTAATGTCGCTGTCACCAGCGGTTAAAAAAGACTGAATGTCACAGATATTTAGGATGCTCAAACATTATACAGGAGATGTAGCGCAGGTAATGTCGCTGTCACCAGCAGTGAAAAAATTTGACTAAATGTCACAGATATTTAGGATGTGCAAACGTTATACAGGAGATGTAGCGCAGATAATGTCGCTGTCACCAGCGGCCAAACAATTGCGCTGAATATCACAGATCTTTAGGAAGCGCTAATGTAACACAACAGATGTAGCAGAGGTTGTGTCACTGTCAGCAGCAGCGAAACAATTGCACGCAATTTAGTGCAGGTTGCACTTATATATTGCAGCCAGATAAAACAATAGTCCTTAAAAGGACTTTTGGGTCTCTAACACCTTTCAACACTAATCAATTCCTGTCCCTACACTATCTGTCCCTTCTGCTGCTGCTCTCCCTGACTAAGGCTGAGCCGAACCACCTGTCATCGGGTGCTATATAGCACCTGATGACTCTTTCTGGCAAGCCAAACACTGTAATGCCAGTAACCAACATGGCTACGGCATTACAGTGAGGGCCAGTACTTCCCCGCACGTTTATTGGCTGCACAGCCATTGGATCACCAAGGCTTCAGAGACCGATTGCCAGGCCATTCCTACCTCTTAGGTCTATAATACAGTAATAGTCCATTGGGTAATCAGATATGGTGGTGGGCCCGGTAACAAGTATTTAATGCAACCTGGAATGTAGGGTGCCTTTCCCACCCTGCTGTCAAGAACACATTCAGTGCTTGTTACTGTGACTCTCACCATATCTGCATTTATGATGGGAATGCTAGGACTGGCTTGTTTTAGGGGTCTTTTTTTCACATAAATAGACTTAAATTTCTGCACTGAATAATTTCTTAGTATGTCCTTATAGCTCCATTTTTGTGATACACTTCATAGACATAGAGTTAAATGATAAAATTCTAACATCCTAGAGCTACCACTAGAGGGTTTTTACTGTGTACAGTTAATACAGGAAACTCAGCAATAAAATGGTATGAAGTAAGTTTTTTAGGTCCCCCTAGTGGTGGCTGCCAGAAGCTTGAATCTTGTCTTTTAATCCCGAGACTTTGCAGGGGATTTGAAGCCCTATAAAAGAAAAGTAAAGCACTAACCACTATAAATATTTATTAAAAAATTATTCAGAACATAATTTGGAAATTGGATGTTCCTCATGGACTTGCTATTATCCCATGATGTCATTGGGTTCTATGATACTATAACATTGAGTTAAATGTGTACACGCCATCCTGCAGGTTTGAATGATAGAAAGGATCTGATATATCACTACTGAAGGTGTGTTTGTTTTTACATATTCCAAGAAAGATAAATATTTCTACATATACATGTATCTTTTACATGTCGCTGTACAATGACTGGCCCCAAAGTGGGAGGGAACTATTTATTTATTTAACATGGCGTCAGCCTATTGCGATCAAGAGTCTACACTTAAAACACAAAAGCATCTCATGATACAGTGGTTTTATCCTGTGTGTTATAAACAAAAGAAGATGTGATTTTTGCATCAATCTTCCAGCCTGCTGCATTATTATTATTATTTTTATTAAATCAGCAAAGTCTTTATTTAATTTGGTTTTGTGTTCCCCGTCAGGGAGCAGCACCTGGGTCCCTAACTGCCCTGTTAAATAGCTATGAATTCTTAGAGGGAACATTACCATCGATAGACCTTAAGTTAAGTGGCAGACCCCAGCCATCAGCCTTGCAGAAAAGTTGACGGGTGATTTGGGTGTGATGGGCAGCCAAAAGTTGGACTTTTGCTCCTTCACTGGAATAATGGAAGAGGAACTCTGTTTTCTATGGGCAGTAAGGAGAGTTTCTTTGAGACAGTCTTGATATGTGTAACCAAACATGTTTTACAACATATCTTCACATTTCTGTTCATTATATTTTATCTACATTTTTATCTACATTACACTTCTAATTCAGTCTCAATAACCAGGTACTTATAAATGAATTATGTGTGTCCTATATGTTGTCCAACAGTAGCATGTGATGGGCACTCAGCGAGGGACAGCAAACATCTCATAGTTATGAGGTTGAGAACCATTGGTGTTGGGTTCTGGTCTGATGTCTAGTAGCTTTCTGTCCACTGTGGGCTTCAAAGTGAACTTTTGCAGTAAAGTTGTCAGGAAGAGGAAGATTTCCATGCGGGCTAGACTCATGCCCATACACATACGTTTGCCTGAGAAGGAGCAAAACATAATCAAATAGACTGTGTTCAATGTTAATAGTCAAGAATCTGTAACAACTTCTAAGTGATCTACAGTAAATGTGTGAAGTAACTGAAATACACATAACCATCACTTTCAAAATGGTTCTTACACTTCCTCATGAATCGAAATAAGACATTCAGAGTCAGATTAAAAGTTATGTGCACTACATGGAGCCATGGCAATGTCAGTAACTGTTTTTAAAAGCCCAAGGTAGAGGTGGATTTATGATCCTCTAGACTAGGGATGCACAACATTTTCTAGTCTAAGGGCCACATTGTCAGATTAAACCATTTCCAATAAAATTAAAAGGGGCATGACCATCTGACTAGTTTTGGGCAAGCACCAAAATGCTCGAGTAGAACACTTTGCAATGCTCGGGTGTTCTACCAAGCACCCTAGGAGTCAATGGGAGAACCCCAAGCACCCCCTGCTCTGAAGAGGGGAGGGTATTGGGACTCTAGTATGGCTTAGGAGTCCATGCTCTGACTCCATATATAGCTATATCCACATATGGGACACGCCAGTGTATTTAAATCTGATTTCTGAAAAGTTTCTGCTGGGATTTGAATTCCTAAAGTTGTACATAAGAGGCAAGGACCTTATCCACTCAGCTGTAAAGCTAAATGCTAAACTGGGTCAGAAAAACCTCATAAACGTTTCTGATGTAGTAAGTATTCATATTCAGCACAAGACTTATTTTATATTTCTGTCTAGGTTAACATGTAGCTCTATAGTGTAGTGGTTAACATCCTTGCTTCTAATGTACAAGGATGAGAGTTCAAATCCTGGCATTAACATTTCAGAAATAGAAATCAAATTGATATATTTTATATATTTTTTGCAATAGTGAAAAATGTATGGCACAAAATAAATGTGTAATTACAAAATATATATATATAGATACACACAGTATATATATATATATATATATATATATATATATATAGAGAGAGAGAGAGAGAGAGAGAGAGAGATATGTAAAATCATACTTCTGATATATATGAATGCATAATATGTGGGAAACTACTACTAATATTTTTAGACATAATATATTTACATATATTATATATTATAAATATATAATAATATATGCAAATATATTATGGCTAAAAACTCATATAAACAGTACAGACCAAAAGTTTGGACACACCTTCTAATTCAAAGAGTTTTCTTTATTTTTATGACATTTCAACAAGACAATGACCCCAAACACACCTCCAGGCTGTGTAAGGGCTATCTGACCATTAAGGAGAGTGATGGGGTGCTGCGCCAGATGACCTGGCCTCCACAATCACCGGACCTGAACCCAATCGAGATGGTTTGGGGTGAGCTGGACCGCAGAGTGAAGGCAAAAGGGCCAACAAGTGCTAAGCATATCTGGGAACTCCTTCAAGACTGTTGGAAGACCATTTCAGGTGACTACCTCTTGAAGCTCATCAAGAGAATGCCAAGAGTGTGCAAAGCAGTAATCAAAGCAAAAGGTGGCCACTTTGAAGAACCTAGAATATGACATATTTTCAGTTGTTTCACACTTTTTTGTTATGTATATAATTCCACATGTGTTAATTCATAGTTTTGATGCCTTCAGTGTGAATCTACAATTTTCATAGTCATGAAAATAAAGAAAACTCTCTGAATGAGAAGGTGTGTCCAAACTTTTGGTCTGTACTGTATATATATGACTGTTTCTGCTGGGATTCAAACTCCCAACCTTGTACATTAGAGGCAAGGATGTTAACCAATACATTATAAAGCTACATGTTAACCTGCACAGAAATATAAAATAAGTCTTCTGCTGAATAGGAATACTCACTAGATCAGAAACTACTATGAGGTTTTCTGACACAGTTTAGCATTCAGCTTTATAGCCTCTAATGTATAAGGGGTTGGGAGTTCAAATCCTGGCAGAAAGTTTACAGAAATAGATGCTAAATTACATTTAAATACACTTACTCGAGCATGCTCACCCCACACTACATCTGACACATTTATGGCATATGGAAAGTATATGGCATAAATGTCTGATAGGTGCTTCCATAAGTTCCACTTATTAGGATAACGTGTGAACTCCAGCAAAGAAGATACCTTGCATGGTTCTCTTTTTTCATTTTACAGTAGTTTATGATAGGGGTCTCTCCACTTCCACAGTTAATTTGTACCTTCCTATATCTTTTCACGAATTGCACAGCAACTATTCACGGAAAAGCAAGCCTGTGACCAGATGGCTCGAGGCTACACTCAATGGTATTGTGTTTCACATTTGACCCCAAGGCAGACCGCCAAGCCCACGCATGCGCACTACTCTGCCCACTATGGGAAGAGGCATTTGCAGGCCCGGCAGTGACCTGCTCTCGGGTGAGATCTCCAAACCAAAGGAGGAGGATAAAGTAGAAGAGTAGAAGAGGAGGGTGGGCCAGAGGCCTTCAAGGGGAGCGGTTTTCTGGGCACACAACTAGATTGGACTTTTTCCCAATCCCAGCAGTGAGAGCAGAGTTGCAGCTGTATAATACACACAGACTAACTGGTTGCTTGCCAAAATGCACTACTACGGCACAAGACTGGAAGGGGTTAAGCGGGGGGTCAGATATGAAAATAAGGTACAGAAATATTTATCATTTTTATCAATTTATAATTGCTATTAAACATGTTCCACTAGAGCTCAGATAAACCTGATAATAGTGATTAATACCTGCAGAAAAAACCATGAAGGCTTCACTTTTCTTAAAACCACCATTCTCATCAAGAAAGTGCCCAGGATCAAACTGTTCTGGGTTCTTGAAATAATTTGGGTCCTTCAGAACCGATGTTAGAATAGGAACCACCAGCATTCCCTAGAGTGGACGATAAATACATTTGTAAATATTTCATCATCTGGGAATGGTGGAACATAACCTGTGGAACAATGCTATATCGCTGTGTGATTGGCAGCTTACCTTGGGAATGTGAAATCCGCTTAGAGTTGTGTCTTGCCTTGCTGCACGGGGCAGTCCTATAGGGAAAATATCTGAAAATCGCTGAATTTCATGGATAACAGCATCTGTATATGGCATTTTAGCCCTGTCTTCTACTGACGGGGATCTGTTTTGACCAACTACATGGTCAATCTCTTCATGAATCTTTTCTGTAAAATTGAAATGAACAAATGCAACAATCTTGCTGTTTACATATTCCTGCATACATTAACATGCATTAACATGCTTTATATTGCCCCCTCAAGCTCACACTAAAGCTGTTGTACACACTGGAATATGGTATTCCACCTTCCCTGGACTTCATACTGTGCTTATCCTTCACTGCAGACTCATTAAGAAGAGTATTAAAGAACAACAAATAAAGCTTGGGCAGCAAAGCTAAGCAACACTGAGGCTACAGACTTTACAAGAGTCCATGATATGCATACATCAATACAAATCTATGGGAGTTCATGAACTATAATTAGGAAAAATTTAAAGAGGTTTTACGAGACTTATATACTAAGGACCTATCCTCACGATAGGTCTTTAGTATCTGATTGGTGGAGGTCCAACACCCAGGAACCCAGCTGATCAGCTGTTTAAGAAGGCAGCAGCACTCAGATTAGTGCAGCAATTTTTTTTCAGCTTTTCCTAGACTACTGAAGACATGTTCATCAGTTACGTGGCCTAGGTACAGCTCAACCCCATAGAAGTGAAAGGGTGTGCACACCCACTATACAATGTACACGCTCACAGGAGTGCCGCTGCCTTCTCAAAAAGCTGATTGGCGGGGGTCCTGGGTGTTAGACCCCTACTGAGGATAGTTCATCAATTTTAAAGTCTTGAAAACCCCTTTAAGTCCTTAGGATAGCGTCCAGTTGAAGAGCCTAAAATATTTTAGAGAGAGCCAGGTAAGAGTTGGACTACAGAGGATTTGGGTTGATAGTGGATAACAACCAGCAATTTGAAACCAGAAATCTACAGCCCCAGCAGTGTACAGTCAGATAGCTACAACCCAGAAGCCAGAGAGCTATAGCCTCAGCAGTGTGTAGCCAGAGACTACTGCCCCAGTAGTGTGCAACCAGGGAGCTACAGCCCCAGCAGTGTACAGCCTATAGAACACTTCAGGTGTTGATCCAAACGTCCATGAGAACTATACTGTAAGTGAATCTGGAGCTGAACACAGACATACAAAATGTAGATACAGCCCTAAGCATAGCGTTAACCATAAGAGAAAAAACACCACAATCTCTTTTTACAAATTTTCACACAGATGCTGATACAGATCAGGTTTCTGCAGCCTCGATCCCCTTCTTTAAAGTGCTTATGGCACATGTAACAGTGTTGCCCACCTTCAGAGTTACTCCCCATTTACCTGTGTGGTGAATTTGAATACAAAATCACGCAATTGCCAGTGTCTGTTTCCCTTAGAAAATGTCTTCCCTTAGAAAAAGCTAAATTTGACCAGCTAAGGGAGGCCATTGGCCTCACTAAAAGGGACAATGTCCTCAAAAATAAAAATGCATCCACAAAATGGGATATTTTTAAAAACTTCCTCAACTCTAATTGTGATAGGTACTTACCTTATGGGGATAAAAGGGTAAGGAACAAAAAACAACAACATGTGGATAAGTAGAAACGTGAAAGAGGCAATAAATGACAAAAAAGAAAGTAAGTAAATCACTAAAACAGGAAGGTAGCCAGGAAGCATTGAAAAAAAAATTGAATATGTAAGAGAAAAAAACACCACAATCTCTTTTTACTAATTTTCACACATATGCTGATACAGATCAGGTTTCTGCAGCCTCGATCCCTTTGTTTAAAGTGCTTATGGCACATGTAACAGTGTTGCCCACCTTCAGAGTTACTCCCCATTTACCTGTGTGGTGAATTATAATACAAAATCACGCAATTGCCAGCGTCTGCTTCCCTTAGAAAATGTCTCTGTTGCCACTGCACCAGGGTTCTATGTGCATAATGTATTATGTTTATTTAGACAGAGGTATCTCACAGAATAGTTATGCAGTGTTGGTACTACAGATATTGTCCTCCAATTACAATATTCCTTTTAGAAGTAAATCAAAAGAAACTTTGAATTCCTGCTCCTCAATGTGATTTCCTTGTTTAGTCCCTGACTTTTTCCTTGGGTTGGTGGCATATCCACCTCAACTATTTAAATCGGAAAGTGCTCATCTGATCCAATATTACATATTTATATTGGAGCAGGGCTGTCCGCCATATAGCTGGCTATTTCCTCTGTGGTTCAATAAACTGATGGGACAGAAAATGCTATGTTGATAAATGTTAATAATGAAGATCAATAAGGAGGAAAATATAATTTCTACGAAGTACCTTATTAAGTGGAGAGAGACATCTTACCTTGTACCTCCGGGTATTTGAGAAGTATTAGCAAGCTATATCTCAATGTCATGGTTGTAGACTCTGTCCCCGCAAAAAATAAATCAATTACCATTCCCAGTAAGTTCTTCTCACGGAACTCAGTTTCTGGATTATTTTTTTCCTGTGAAAATGTATTGTATCTTAAACAACCTCTTCAACTCTGACATTACTGGTTAATATTAATCCAATGCAAGCATGGAAAGCTGGCACCATGCAACAATGACATAAGTATCACCCTGATGGAAGTGGACCTTGTTGGACAACTTTCCAAACCATCTACAGTTACATTCATCCTTGTTTTGACAAGTCACCCCTTATGAAAAGCAGTACCATAACTAGGCTTTCCATTACCAAGGACATATGTTCAGATCGTGGCCCTGGCATTGTATGTAACCCAATAACTTGACCAAGACAAAGTGACTTTTTGGTACCCAACACCTAGGGCACAAGTTTCCCTAACTGGATCCTTGGTATAAAAAAAGATCGTAGGAGTACATCCACAGGTTGTGCATTTACAATGGCAGTAGTAATGTGTGAGCTGGACTGTGGCATAGTGGGAATAACTGAGACATGGCTGGATGATAGCTATGACTGGGCAATTAACATACAGGGTCACAGACTGTTTAGAAAGAATTGTCAAAACTGGAGAGGGGTCTGCCTTTATGTAAAGTCCGGTCTAAAGCCCACACTACAGGAAGATATAAGTGAGGGACATGAACATGTGGAGTCACCGTGGGTAGAAATACATGGAGGCAAAAACAATAATAAAATACTGATAGGAGTTTGTTATAAGCCACCTTATATACCAGAGTCCACAGAAAATCCACTACTAAGGGAGATAGATGAGGCGGCAAATCAAAATGATGTTGTTATTATGGGGGACTTCAACTACCCAGATATAGACTGGGAAACTGAAAGTTGTGGATATCATAAAGGAAACAGGCTCTTGGCAACAACCAAAGACAACTGCTTTTCCCAACTGGTTCAGGACCCGACTAGAGGGACGGCCATACTGGACTTACTACTAACTAACAGATCTGACAGAGCGACAGATGTGCAGTTTGGGGAACACCTGGGAAATAGTTGCCATAACATAATAACCTTCCAGTTGTCATTCAAAAGAGTTGTTTCTTCAGAGATGCACAAAAATACCAAACTTCAAAACAGCTAAATTTGACCAGCTAAGAGAGGCCATTGGCCTCACTAAAAGGGACAATTTTCTCAAAAATAAAAATGCATCCACAAAATGGGATATTTTTAAAACCTTCCTCAACTCTAATTGTGATAGGTACTTACCTTATGGGGATAAAAGGGTAAGGAACAAGAAAAAAAAACATGTGGATAAATAGAAATGTAAAAGAGGCAATAAATGACAAAAAGAAAGTAAGTAAATCACTAAAACAGGAGGGTGACCGGGAAGCATTGAAAAAATATAGGGAAAAAAATAGAATATGTAAAAGACAAATAAAAGCAGCCAAACTGAAGACAAATATATTCATTGCCAAAGAGAGTAAAACTAACCATAACATGTTTTTCAATTATATAAATGGTAAAAAGTATAAATTTGAAGGTGTCAGCCCTTTGCAGAGTGATGAGGGGGGAGTTTCAGAGAGCGAGGAGGGGAAAGCAAAGCTACGATATTAAATATTTTTTTCTCCACTGTATTTACTGAGGAAAATAAACTGTCAGATAAAATGCAGAGTGTAAAAGTTAATTCCCGGATTTGGAATGGAGACGCTAAAAGTACAACTTTAATAGTTATACACAAAAAAAAGGGGGTGAGGAGGCAAAATCAAAACCCTATTAAAAATCCCCCTATTAGAGGCAAGAATAACAAAGACTGTACTCAGAGGACTTTTATCGATGGGTCTTGAGCAGCCGGGGTAGACACAGTATGGTATTAATAAATTACTACCCACCAGTTTATGCCACATAGGGGGTTTGTGTAAATATTAACCTGGTTATTGATATTTGGCACTGAGTCTTGGGTGTATAGTGTAAATAAGACACCCCACACAGGATCCCAGTGATAAAAAAAACTGACAACAGCCAGGTGAACAGATCAGCTTCACTGCAGCCAGCCCATGTACACCCCTGTGTATCAGGGAAAAGAAAAGGAAAGGTGTGTAAATAATTGGACTGGCGTAGTGAGCACCTGAGACAATAGTTGAACTCCACCAGGGTACCCAACATAAACTAGGGTATTTAGAAAATGAACCTGTACGTGGAATTGAGGGAGAAAACCCAAAGCATCTGTATAATGATTAAATTGCGAGACAGATGACGGGACAATGCTCCTCACTACTATTAGCGCTCTAGAGCTGTATCAATGGCACAGCTTCAGTAGCACCCAGCAGGGCAAATAAGCTCAACGTGTTTCTTCTGACAAGAGCTACTATATCTGCCTATCAATACATTATTTTCCTGAGCTTCAACTGTCCCACCAGCGTGGTGATAGCCTTCGGCCCCTAGATTATGTTGGGGACCCTGGTAGAGTTCTACTATTGTCTCGGGGGCTCACTACGCCAGTCCAGCCTCAGGTGTTTGTAATTATTTGCACACCTTTCTATTTATTTTCCCTAATACACAGGGGTGTACGTGGGCTGGCTGCAGTGAAGCTGGACATGCTTTAGACAGAAGCAGCACGGTGGCTCCGAGGATAGCACTGGTGCCTTGCAGCGCTGGGATCCAAGGTTCAAATCCGACCAAAGACAACATCTGCATGGGGTTTGTATGTTTTTCCTGTCTTTGCGTGGGTTTTCTCCGGGTACTCCTGTTTCCTCCCACACTCCAAATAAATACTGATAGGGAGATACTTAGATTGTGAGCTTGCCAAGAACCTGTTTCCTTTATGATATCTACAGCTTTCAGTTTCCCAGTCTATATCTGGGTAGTTGAAGTCCCCCATAATAACAACCTCATTATGATTTGCCGCCTCATCTATCTCCCTTAGTAGTAGATTTTCTGTGGACTCTGGTCTATAAGGTGGCTTATAACAAACTCCTATAAGTATTTTATTATTGTTTTTGGGGACAGTTGGATGCTAATGTCTGTAAAGCACTGTGGAATATAGTAGCACTAGATAAGTGCAAAAAAAAATAAAAATAAAGAAGCCAAATGGTTAAACCTACCTCTTCCATTTTCAAGAGGAAGCAGTCAATGAGGTCCCGTGGGCAGTTCTCATCAAGTGTTTCTTGGTGTGAATTTATCATTTCCTTCACAAACTTTCTTAATTTTACATTATTTGAAAAGATTTTCTGGTGTGGCCCAGGAAGGCATTCCATCAAACTTGGGAACATACCAAGAAGCTGGAAAATAGTGTATCAATCGTTTACTAATATATTGTAAAGATGGAAATGGGATCATCATTGATACAGAAAATACTCACTGCTTAAGATGATTCTACAGAAGGATAATAAAATAAAATTGCGTTTAAATCCTAATATTCCTCCATTTGGCCAACTAGTTTTGCCTGCCTCCCACTACTTGCTTCCCTTTTCCAGGCAAAATTGAATTAAGATGGCACGCAGAAATCTCCTGAACTCTCATAGAAATTAGAGGTGGGATGACGAATCCATCGAATCCACAAATCCCTTGAATGTTGCTGGATTCGTGGGATTCATGGACTTGAATCCCAACGTAATTTACAAAATTCAAATCCGATTTGAATCTAGGGCCGATTCGTTGCTATGCGGGCGGGCGGTTTACTTTAACTTTAAATCAGCGCAACTTTATTACCTTACAATGAAGCTCCAGTAACAGGCAGAACGGGCGGCGGCGCAACGACACTTACTCACGTGACACTCCTGCTCCGCCTGCTTCATTCATAAAGTGGGCAGAGCAGGTGCATCACTTGAGTGGGTGACGTTATGCCGCCGCCTGCTCTGCCTGTTACTGGAACTTCATTGTAAGGTAATAAAGATGCGCTGAACCTGATTTAAAGTTAAAGTAAAAGTTACTGCCGGGCCAAGGCTATTATGGGGAGGGGGATCTGTGGATGGCACTGTTATGGGGGATCTGTGGATGGTGCTGTTATGGGGTGATCTGTAGATGGCGCAGTTTTGAGGGTGGGATTTGTGGATGGCGCAGTTATGGGGAGGGGTATCTGTGGATGGCGCAGTTATGGGGGATCTATGGAAGGCGCTGTTATGGGGGGATCTGTGGATGACACATATAGCATAAGATGCTATATATAGTGTCATCCATAGATCCCCCCATAGCATGGTCGTCCACAGATCCCCTCCATAACAGTGCCATCCACAGATCCCCCCCCATAACAGCACCATCCACAGATCCCCCATAACAGTGTCATCCACAGATCCCCCATAACAGTGTCATCCACAGATCCCCCATAACAGTGTCATTCAAGATCCCCCATAAGTGTCATTTACAGATCCCCCAAAACAGTGTCATCCACAGATCCCCCATAACAGTGTCATCCACAGATCCCCCATAACAGTACCATCCACAGATCCCTCACATAACAGCGCCATCCACAGATCCCCATAACCGCGTCATCCACAGATCCCCCATAATAGTTTGTCATCCACAGATCACTTTATTTCTTACACCGTTCACACAATTCTTATGCACAGGATTCGTAGCATTCGAGAAGCGAAAGATTCAATATATTTAAGAACCTTTTCGGATTCAGATTTTAAAAAAATTGGATTTGTCTCTAATAGAAATGAATGGAGCCACCATACACATGCCCGACCGGCTGCTCCATTAATTTCATTGGTCTACAGAGGGTATGGGGCCCCCGTTCTCGTGATCAGTGGGGGTCCCAGTGGTAATAGTTATCACTTGGCAAGGGCCACCAAGTCCACTTTTTTGTAGATGATCTTGTAAAGGCCTACTATTATCAATGAAGATACTGGTAAATGGGAAGGGGTAGGTCAAGATTAGAGATGGCCTTGCGGTTCGTTTGGCGGTCATTTTGCGGCGAACTTTGCTCGTTCGCGATTCGCCAAACATGCGAACATATGGCGATGTCCGCCGGCGCCATATTCTTTTGCATTGCGCCAAACTTTGACCCATGACACATCCATCAGGTGGGACAGGACAGCCAATTGAGACGTTTCAGCACATGGACACACCCCACCCTATCACAAAACCCAATCTGGCAGCCATTTTACATTCTGTGTTTTGCCAGTGTAGGGAGAGGTTGCTTTGTGGAGCAGGGACAGACTGTTAGGGACACCAAACGCTAGCTAATAGGACCACAAAAGTCCTTTTAAGGACTGGTATAGGTGTGCTATCGATAGGTGTGATATACTGAGGGGTGTGATATACTTATAATATACTTTCTAACATAGAAAGTATATTATAGTGCATTTGTATTGTGCAGCAGTTGTGTGCGGTTCTGTTGCGATACCGCAGGTATATAGAGGGACAAGCATTATTGGAACAACTATTTGCAACGGGTGTGATATACCTGTTGCCCCCCAAAAAAACAGATTGAGGGGTGCGATATACCTGGTGTCCACAAAATATTGATTGAGGGGTGCGATTTACCTGCTTCTACAAAATACTGATTAAGGGGTTCTATATACCTGCTTCCACAAAATACTGATTGAGGGGTGGAATATACCTGCTTCCCCCAAATATTGATTGAGGCCTGCGATATACCTGCTTCCACAAAATACTGATTGAGGGGTGCGATATACCTGCTTCCACCAAATATTGATTGAGGCCTGCGATACACCGGCTTCCACAAAATACTGATTGAGGCCTGCGATATACCTGCTTCCACAAATACTGCTCTTCTATAGGGACTTTGGCACAGGGTCATTTTGAAAATGACAGGCAGAGGAAAAGGCAGGGCGTTCCGCATGAGTGGTAGGGGTCGGGCAGGTGCAGCACGCCAAAGCCTAAGTGGGAAGTTGAAGAAGGTGCGTGCGATTATGTCAAAGGACGCACCAGAGTTAGTTGAGTGGCGCACTCAGCCTTCCGCTTTTGCACCCTCCTCATCCTCTCAGAGGGAGAGACGGAGCAGCAGATAGGGAGGAGAAGGAGGAGAAGCAGGCAGAACTCGCAGTGCACAAGAGGCAAAAAGCAGACTGCAAATGTATCTGGAGCGAGCCATCCACCATGCACAGTCACATATTGCGCTCCCAAGATGCCGGCACATGGCTCTGCAGTGTGGGCTTTTTTTAACGTGTCAGCTTCTGACAATAGTGTTGCCATCTGCAGCCTGTGCTGTCAACGCATAAGTCGTGGTAAGACCAGCACTCACCTAGAGACGACCGACTTAAGAAGGCACCTGGTTTCCCATCGCTGAGCCCAGTGGGAATAATGTTGTCAGAACCTACAAAGCCACACTCCCGGCTCTCCGCGTCCTGCCTCTTCTCCTTCTCCTCTCTCCTCCCATTTGTCCTCCACGCAACCTTCCAGCGTGCCATCCTCTCGTTCATCTGGCAGAAGGCAGGCTTCCATGGCCCAAATGTTCGAGCGTAAAAATTTGATGACGCCGGATAACCCTCTTGCCCAATGGTTGACTGCTGTCTTGTCAGAACTGCTATCCCGCCAACTACTGCCATATAAACTGGTGGACTCGGAGGCCTTTAGAAAATTTGTGGCTATTGGTACACCGCAATGGAAGGTCCCCAGAAAGAAATATTTCTCCTAGAAGGGCATCCCAGAGATATATGGCCAGGATCAACAGCAAGTGAATATATCTCTGGCACACAGTGTCGGTGCCAAGATACATCTGACCACAGACACGTGGTCTAGCAAACACAGGCAGGGAAGGTGCATAACTTTTACTGCCCGTTGAGTGAATGTTCTGACGGCCGTCAAGCATGTAACCCGTGGCACACGTGGGGATTTGGTGTTACTGCCACGGATTGCATGCAGGCCTGCCTCTTCCTCTCCTCCTCCTACTCCATCCTCCGTCTCCTCTTCGGCTGACTCCTCCTTTTCCACTGCTACCGCCTCTTCCGCTGCACCTCCCAAGCTCCCCAGAACCTATTTGACGTGCCAGGTGAGATGTTGCCATGCTGTGCTGCGGCTGTTGTGCCTGGAAGCCAAAAGCCACATCGGTCCTGCACGGCTTTCAGCTCTGCGGTCACAGGCCGATCAGTGGCTAACCCCCAGTGGTGTTTCTAGGGTGTTTGTCACCTGGGGCGGGTTTTTTTTTATTTGGCACACCCCACCAATACTTTTAAAAAAAAAGTACCCCCTTTACAGTACTATTGCCCTCATTGTACAACCTTCATAGAAGTTTTGTCCAGATATGAGCCCTCTCATTGTAGTTATGCCCATATTCTGCCCCTTCAAGGTAGTTATGCCTTCACTGTACAACTTTCACAGTAGTAATGCCCACATTGTGCCCCTTTAAAGTATTCATCCTTTCATTGTGCCACCTTCACAGTAGTAATGGCCTATCTGTGCCCCCTTCACAGTTGTAATGCCCTCTTGGTGCTCCTTTAGAGTAGTTATGCCCTCACTGTGCCCCCATAACAGTAATAATGCCCTCTGTGCCACTTCATAGTAATAATGCCCACTAAGTGCCCCATAACAGTTATGCCCACCCACTTTACAAGAGTAATGCTCTCTGTGCCTCCTTCAAAGTAGTAATGCCATCTGTGATCCCTTCATAGAGTAATGTCCATCGTGTGCCTTCATAGTAGTAATGCCCATTGTGCCCGTTAATAGTAGTAATGCCCATTGTGCCCTTTCATAGTAATAATGCCCACTGTGCCTCCTTCACAGTAGTAATGCCCATTGTATCCCATTTATAGTAGTAATGCCCATTGTGCCCCCTCCATAGTAGTAATGCCCATTGTGCACCCCTAAAACTAGTAATGCCCTTTGTAGTAGTATTGCCCTCTGTGCTCCCTTTGTAGTAGTATTGCCATCTGTGCCCCCTTTGTAGTAGTAATGCCCTCTGTGCCCCTTTGTAGTAGTAATAATGCCCTCTGTGCAACCTTTGTAGTAGTAATGGCCTCTTATTATCCACTGACTGCCTAATATACCTCCAGCCACATAATCACTTGTTCTTTTCTGTCAGGTGAATGCCAAATTTTTGGGGCCCGTACTCCCGTGACCTAAAATAAAATATTTCTAGGCTCCAGCAGGGCACATTTTTGAGAGCTTCTCTTTAAGATGCATAAAAATGTCCCCTGATTAAAATACATATTTTTTGTCTGAATTTTTGCCATTGACCCCCCTCTGGTATGTCACTGTCCATGTTGTGGGACTATTTGTGAACTTCTAGTAAGTATTTGGTGGCTACAAATTTGACCTGAAGGTTTTCCAGGTTCGCCTGCCATTAAAGTGAATGGGGCCCGCCACGAACGTGAGGTTCACGAACATTTGATTGCGAACGCGCGTTCGTGAAGTGTACCGGCTGATGTTTGTCCATCACTAGTCAAGATTAAATGAATCTTAAAAATATGTACCTGACCAGACAGGGAATTCAGTCGCATGAAGATTTCTCTGTTGTAATCTAAAAGGTTCAGGAATGTCTTATCCTCATAGTCAAATCTCTCCCCAAACACAATGGAGCATATAACATTGGAAATGGCCAGTCCAAGAATGTATGTCGGGTTAAATGACTTATCTGTAATTAAAAACAATTATGTAAGAAAAGAGGATATGGAAATTGTATTGTGATCAGAAGTGTTTTACTGGCCTGGATTTTTATGCAATGGTGCGTAGGATGGTAGAGGGACAAGCCATTCCCTCCCGCACTCCAGTACAACTATTTCCCCTAGCTCAAGGCAAACCAGGCGTAGCTACTGGAATCATTACTGGGGGAATAAATAGATGGCTGAGAGCTTCATTCAGGGTAAGAAGCCTGGAAGTTGTATGACCTTCTTATGAGGTGGTGAGTGTTTTAGGTGAGGAAACCTTTGTTTAGTTAGAGCCCAGATGGGCAAAGTATTTTCTTTAATTAAAATGTCCTGTGAATGTACAACTTGGTTGTTACTATCTTATTTTGGAGGACATAAATAATATTTGGACTTTTAAATGCTGAAGTCTATGATGTGTTATTGCCAACCCTGCCACAAGTACAGACCTGTAAATTTCTCTTACCCACCATGGTTTTGCATAATTCTTTCTCGAAGACACTGGGCCTCTTCTTGAATCCTCATTTCAACACTCCTTTTGCCCATTCCAAGATTTCTCAATGTCATCAAAGAGAATCGTCGCATTTCTTTCCACCTTTCCCCATTGCTCATAACAATTCCTAAAACATATTAGAGAAAATCTATTCTATACAGTGTGTAACAGGATTAGCAATGGACACTTTTTAGCACATGAGGAACACAGTTCACTCCAGTCAAATGTAGTAGCCACAACCAGTTTTATTTCCCTTATAGAC
Source organism: Bufo gargarizans (assembly GCF_014858855.1). Classification (NCBI taxonomy): domain Eukaryota; kingdom Metazoa; phylum Chordata; class Amphibia; order Anura; family Bufonidae; genus Bufo; species Bufo gargarizans. Next base: position 61,508 of record NW_025334252.1, read on the forward strand.
AGTTACAGCAAAACATAAATTATACAAAATGAAATCCTAGGCCATCCGGCCACTAACTAACTATACACAGAATATACTAGCAAGAGCTGATCCTACTGCATGGCATTTTAAACAAAACATACAGTAGTTGTTTTACTGACAGCAGTTTGTACTGCGAGCAGAGAGCCATCATACTCTGCACTCTGTGAGCTCATACAGCAAAATCCACACTCTGCTGGTCATTCCAGATACCTGCAGTGGCTGAATGGAATAGGGACACATCCAGCTTTCCTACTCTCTGGCTGACTCTTATCATAAATAAGCTAAGGCAAATCTCAAAAGTTTGCTGAGGTTAACTGGATACACTAGATCAGGCATGCTCAACCTGCGGCCCTCCAGCTGTTGCAAAACTACAACTCCCAGCATGCCTGAACAGCCTATAGCTATCAGTCTACAGCAGGGCATGGTGGGAGTTGTAGTTTTACAACAGCTGGAGGGCCGCAGGTTGAGCATCCCTGAACTAGATGAATTGAAGAAAATTTTTACCTCTGTCAGCATCCTAAAATCCAAAATATATACAACATTCCCACCACCATATAAATGTTTAACAATGTACATGGACCTCTTGAAGAGCCTTCAAAGGGGCCCCATAATAAGGATGTAGTGCCCTTGATCAGGAGTACTTTGAAGTCTAGACGTTTGTGTACATTTGTTAATATAAACGCAAGACCAACACTGGCCCACATGCCAAAACTACAGTTAGTATATGCAATACATATTGCGGCAAATTCAGGAGGCCAACAAATTGAAGAAATATAAGAGTACCAGCAACTTCAATAAAACACAGAACCTACAAAAATTGAAGCTCACGGGTACCAATACAAAAAAATACTTTATTGAATTACAATTGTACATACATAAAAGACGTTATTAAAACGGAAGCAGCATAAAAAAACACCATCCCAGTGGGACACTGGCTACATATTGTATTATAATAAACAGCAATTTGTAAACATATATCCGTGTGGCTGAGTCTCATATATTACAGCAATATATGCAGGGGCGGACACAGACAGCAGAGGGCCCCTGTGCAAAGAATGTGCCTGGGCCCCTCCTCTCCAAGCCAAGTTCTCAACATAACCAATTCCGTCCTAACATTACTTTTAGCAATACAAAACATACAGTGTCACTGTGATTTTGTAGTAAAAAGGTCACAGAGAGGCAAAGAGCATTATCAATCATGTAATGCTCCATGTCTCTGCTGTCCGGAGCGGGGCTTGGTTCTCTTTCACGCAGCAGATTACCCGCACAGGATCCGCTCGTGTGAAAGAGCCCTAAGCCCAATGCATGGCTACACTCACCCTACCTCATCCAGGATGTCACTGGCGTCGGCGTGATGTCCGCTGGATCGAGAACAAGGTCCCTGTGGTGATAGAGAAAAAGAAAAATCACATAAGGAAGGGATGGTGACTGCCCCTGTGAAATCGCCAGCAGAGGGCAATGTGTTGGTCCTGTAAGACTGAGCCATGCCAAATTGCCAATGTATAGCAAGGTAATCTAGTGCTACCATACAGTACTAATGCCCACATTGTGGCCCCTCACAGTAATTAAGCCGTCAAAATAGTTATGTCCTCCTTGTGGCCCCTCACAGCAGTTATACCTACATATGTGCCCCCTCACAGTAGTTATGCCCAGATATGTGCCCCTCAGTCGTTATGCCAGATATGTGCCCCTCACAGTCATTATGCCAGATATGTGCCTCCCTCACAGTGGTTATAGCCAGATATGTGCCTCCCTCACAGTGGTTATAGCCAGATATGTGCCTCCCTCACAGTGGTTATAGCCAGATATGTGCCTCCCTCACAGTGGTTATAGCCAGATATGTGCCTCCTCAGTCGTTATGCCCAGATATGTGCCTCCTCAGTAGTTATGCCCAGATATGTGCCCCCTCAGTCGTTAAGGCCAGATATGTGCCTCCCTCACAGTCGTTAAGCCCAGATATGTGCCTTCTTCACAGTCGTTATGCCCAGATATGTGCCTTCTTCACAGTCGTTATGCCCAGATATGTGCCTCCCTCACAGTCTTTATGCCCATATATGTGCGCCCTCACATTTGTTATGCCAGATATGTGCCTCCCTCACAGTCGTTATACCCAGATATGTGCCTCCCTCACAGTCGTTATGCCCAGATATGTGCCTCCCTCACAGTCGTTATACCCAGATATGTGCCTCCCTCACAGTCGTTATACCCAGATATGTGCCTCCCTCACAGTCGTTATACCCAGATATGTGCCTCCCTCACAGTGGTTATAGCCAGATATGTGCCTCCCTCACAGTGGTTATAGCCAGATATGTGCCTCCCTCACAGTGGTTATAGCCAGATATGTGCCTCCTCAGTCGTTATGCCCAGATATGTGCCTCCTCAGTAGTTATGCCCAGATATGTGCCCCCTCAGTCGTTAAGGCCAGATATGTGCCTCCCTCACAGTCGTTAAGCCCAGATATGTGCCTCCCTCACAGTCGTTAAGCCCAGATATGTGCCTTCCTCACAGTCGTTATGCCCAGATATGTGCCTCCCTCACAGTCGTTAAGCCCAGATATGTGCCTTCCTAACAGTCGTTATGCCCACATATGTGCCTCCCTCACAGTCTTTATGCCCATATATGTGCCCCCTCACATTTGTTATGCCAGATATGTGCCCCTCACAGTAGTTATGCCCAGATATGTGCCTCCCTCACAGTCGTTATACCCAGATATGTGCCTCCCTCACAGTCGTTATGCCCAGATATGGGCCCCTCTCACAGTTGTTATGCACAGATATGTGCCTCCCTTACAGTGGTTATGCTAGATATGTGCCTCTCTCACAGCAGTTATGCCAGATATGTGCCCCATCACAGTCATTATGCAAGATATGTGCCTCCCTCACAGTATTTATAGCCAGATATGTGCCTCCTCAGTCGTTATGCCCAGATATGTGCCTCCTCAGTAGTTATGCCCAGATATGTGCCCCCTCAGTCATTATGGCCAGATAAGTGCCTCCCTCACAGCAGTTATGCCAGATATGTGCCACTAGTTATGCCAGATATGAGCCCCCTTACAGCAGTTATGCCAGATGTGCCCCTCACAGTGGTTATGCCAAATATGTGCCCAATGCCCATAGTTACGCCAGATATGAGCTGCCTTATAAGTTTTGCCAAATATGTGCTCCTCACAGTAGTTATGCCAGATATGTGCCCAGTGCCCATAGTTATGCCAGATATGAGCTGCCCTATAACAGTTATGCCAGATATGTGCCCCTCATAGTAGTTATGCTTATATAGCTGTGCTCCCTCACAGTAGTTGTTTTACCCAGATATGTGCCCCTCACAGTGGCTCTTTTGTGCCCCCTCACTTTAGTGGTTGCCTCCTGTTTGCAGCTTTATGGGGGAAAAAAAAAAAACGTAATACTTACCTTCTTCCCTGATGACAGGCTCCCACACTCACATCGTGCTGCTGGCTGTACTGGAGGCCAATTCCCGGGCCTTCAGCGCTCCTCCCACAGCCAGCAGCGCAATGTGCGGCCAGCAGGGGGAGAGCCTGAGCTCTGAATATCAGTGAAGCAGGGAGCAGAGAGGTCTCCCTGCTTCACTATAGAAACTAACAGCCCGACAGTGACGAGAACTGCCGGGCCGGGTGAGTGCTCCCCCTCTTCCTTGCCTCTGTGCCACCTGTTTGAAGAGCGCTCTGACTGGGCCCGGCATTCTCACTGTACTTCATGCTGGGCCCGGTCAGAGCGCTCCCATTACATGAGAGTGCAGCGGGCCCCCTCCCCCGCCAAGCCTGTACGCCCCTGCTTGGGCCCCCCAGGAACAACTGGGCCCGGGGCAGCTGCCTTTGCCCCGCTTTAATGACGGCCCTGGGAGTTTCTTATCTCCCCCTGCAGCCGGTAAGAAGGGGCCCCCTCCTGCTCTGGGCCCCTGTGCAACCGAACCGGCTGCACATGCGGTATGTCCGCCCCTGAATATATGCATAAGGCCTCATGCACACGACAGTTTTTTTTCACGGTCCGCAAAAACGGGGTCCGTGGGTCCGTGATCCGTTTTTTCGTCCGTGGGTCTTCCTTGATTTTTGGAGGATCCACGGACATGAAAAAAAAGTCGTTTTGGTGTCCGCCTGGCCGTGCGGAGCCAAACGGATCCGTCCTGAATTACAATGCAAGTCAATGGGGACGGATCCGTTTGATGTTGACACAATATGGTGCCATTTCAAACGGATCCGTCCCCATTGACTTTCAATGTAAAGTCTGGAGTTCTTTTATACCATCGGATTGGAGTTTTCTCCAATCCGATGGTATATTTTAACTTGAAGCGTCCCCATCACCATGGGAACGCCTCTATGTTAGAATATACTGTCGGATATGAGCTACAGCGTGAAACTCAGATCCGACAGTATATTCTAACACAGAGGCGTTCCCATGGTGATGGGGACGCTTCTAGTTAGAATACACTACAAACTTTGTACAAGACTGCCCCCTGCTGCCTGGCAGCACCCGATCTCTTACAGGGGGATATGATAGCACAATTAACCCCTTCAGGTGTGGCACCTGAAGGGGTTAATTGTACTATCATATCCCCCTGTAAGAGATCAGGGCTGCCAGGCAGCAGGGGGCAGACCCCCCCCTCCCCAGTTTGAATATCATCGGGACCCCCGTCCTCCCTCTAGTGTAAAAAATCGTTGGTGGGACAGTGTGCGCCCCCCATCGGGTCCCCCCTTCCTCCCTCTATTGTTATAAATCGTTGGTGGCACAGTGTGCGCCCCCCATCGGCCCCCCTCCCTCTATAGCAGTAACAACATTGGTGGCCAGTGTGCGGCCTCCCATCTCCCCCCCCCCCATCATTGGTGGCAGTGGAGTTCCGATCGGAGTCCCAGTTTAATCGCTGGGGCTCCGATCGGTAACCATGGCAACCAGGACGCTACTGCAGTCCTGGTTGCCATGGTTACTTAGCAATAGTACAATAGTAGAAGATTCATAGTTACCTGCTTTCTGCTGCGATGTCTGTGTCCGGCCGGGAGCTCCTCCTACTGGTAAGTGACAGGTCTGTGCGGCGCATTGCTAAAGAACTGTCACTTACCAGTAGGAGGAGCTCCCGGCCGGTCACAGACATCGCAGCAGCCAGCAGGTAAGTATGAATCTTCTACTATTGTACTATTGCTAAGTAACCATGGCAACCAGGGCTGCAGTAGCTTCCAGGTTGCCATGGTTACCGATCGGAGCCCCAGCGATTAAACTGGGACTCCGATCGGAACTACGCTGCCACCAATGATCGGGGGGGGGGGGAGATGGGAGGCCGCACACTGCCACCAATGTTGTTACTGCTATAGAGGAAGGGGGGGCAGATGGGGGGCGCACACTGTGCCACCAACGATTTATAACAATAGAGGGAGGAAGGGGGGGCCCGATGGGGGCGCACACTGTGCCACCAACGATTTATTACACTAGAGGGAGGAAGGGGGGCCCGATGGGGGGCGCACACTGTGCCCCCAACGATATTCAAACTGGGGAGGGGGGGTCTGCCCCATGCTGCCTGGCAGCCCTGATCTCTTACAGGGGGATATGATAGTACAATTAACCCCTTCAGGTGCCGCACCTGAAGGGGTTAATTGTGCTATCATATCCCCCTGTAAGAGATCGGGTGCTGCCAGGCAGCAGGGGGCAGTCTTGTACAAAGTTTGTAGTGTATTCTAACTAGAAGCGTCTCCATCACCATGGGAACGCCTCTGTGTTAGAATATACTGTCGGATATGAGTTTTCACGAAGTGAAAACTTAGATCTGAAAAAGCTTTTATGCAGACGGATCTTCGGATCCGTCTGTATGAAAGCAACCTACGGCCACGGATCACGGACACGGATGCCAATCTTGTGTGCATCCGTGTTCTTTCACGGACCCATTGACTTGAATGGGTCCGTGAACCGTTGTCCGTCCAAAAAATAGGACAGGTCATATTTTTTTGTCGGACAGGATACACGGATCACGGCCTCGGCTGCAAAACGGTGCATTTTCCGATTTTTCCACGGACCCATTGAAAGTCAATGGGTCCGCGAAAAAAAACGGAAAACGGCACAACGGCCACGGATGCACACAACGGTCGTGTGCATGAGGCCTAAGGGACAGATAGTCTCCATAAATGTTCCCAGCAGTCAAAAAAAGAGTGTCGCGACAAGATGTACTGATCATAAAACAGGGACAAGAAATATATAGACTGCTAACGGCAAAAAAATAATAACCAGGAACCAAGAAAGAGACTCACCTACAGAGCTCAGTGTACTCAGACCACGATGGGGCTACCCAAACGCGCGTTTCAGCGTGCCTTCGTCAGGGGGTAACGCCATCACCGTGGATCATGTGGTTATAAAGGCCTTCCTACCAATTGGGTTGCATTCACAGTGTAATCAGTTATTTCAATCACCTGGATGTTTATCGGCAAGGACACGGTGAACGGGAGACAGCACGTGGTCCTCCCCCCAGCCGGCGTTACATCATACCGCTCCTATCACGTGACGTCTCATGTTACGTAGTGGGCCGACGTCTAGAGTCCAGGTGGGAGATGCCACGCACTGCCCCGTACAACGCGTGCACACATCACAGGAGAAGAAAAACAGGGAGATTATTGGGCCAATGTCTGATACTTGGGGCTTCTTATTCATTTAGCCATGGTTCAAGGAAGAGTTATAGCTAGGTTTCCCTTTACCTTGGTCAAAGAGTTCACTGGCCTGTCTTGAATCCAAATACTGCCTACTGGCCAAGGCACATTGGCTTGTTGTTATCTTACCTAAGAGTCAGCACCTGGGGTTCACGACCCACCATTCCTCCTTAGCTACACCCCTGATTTAAGGAGCCCAACACTCTTCAGGCTTCAGTCATTTGGTATCTATCCTGTAGACATATGTCAAAACCAAATGTTTGATGCTCAGAAACATCTACAGTGGAATTTATCATGAGGGTAATATTTGAATTTCATTTCACTTGAATTTACTGTGTCTAGAAACACTTCTAGTCGTATTTTTGTGCGACTTAAAAAAAATAAAAATAATTAACTCAGCTAAACACACTCACTTCATCACCCATATTTCAGAGCTGGAGTGAGTGGTGAATAAATACAAAATGTTTTGCAAAGCCTATTTAACTTTTTCTTTAGAGTGCAGGGCTTGACAAATAGTGTATTAAAAATGGCAATCCCAATGTAGCCGACTATAATTACATTACAGTATACAGTATGCCATGCTTCCTAAATGTGTACCATATAGACATTAACAACATGTCTTACTTACCGTAGTCTCCAAACAATACAGAGAGGTTATCAACTTTTCCTCTGTCATTGAATATATCCCCACAGTCAACAAGAGCTTCCTTAACAGTCTCATATCCGACTAATATGACTGAAGGGGTACGAACAAACTGCATCATGTACACCGGGCCGTATTTCTTACTGAGCTGCAATTACAAAAGGTGTAGGCAAAGAGGAGAGGAGTCTTAACGAAGCTAAAAGGTACACTATAATAAAACTGTAAGCAGCAAAAAGTCATACATGATCAGACTTCCTGAAAAATCCTTACAGGCCTTAGTGCCCTTTAACCCCAGTTGGGAACATACAGGTGAAACTCGAAAAATTTGAATATCGTGCAAAAGTCCATTTATTTCAGTAATGCAAATTAAAGGGGATTGCATTAATGCGGCTAAAAATTTGAATATTGTGAAAAGGTTCCATATTCTAGGCTCATAGTGTCACACTCTAGGCAGCTAATTAGTCCATACCCCCTGAGCAAAGGGGACCTGAGATTGTGACTTTGGGGTTTCATAAGCTGTAAGCCAAAATCATAAAAATTATAACAAATAAAGGCTTGAAATATCTCTCTTTGCATGTAATGAGTCTCATGTGTTAGTTTCACCTTTTAAGTTGCATTACTGAAATAAATGAACTTTTCACAATATTCTAATTTTTCGAGTTTCACCTGTATAGGTAAAACTCTCACACGCGCTGTACGGGGATTGAGTACCTGGTGGTCTCCTCACTGTACAGCTGAAAGCGCTCCATTCGAGACTCAGAGCCAGGTGCAATTATGTTTTCACTGGCCTATCAGTCTTAGCGGTGGAGGGGGGGCAGAGAGTGGAGCCTCTGGGTGCAACAGCACCTCTCACATTGCACCCAGGAGCTCATTCACATATGATAAAAGATTGTTTTTCTACACTTTGAACCTATATAAACAAACGGAACTAAAAGCATTACATAAGCAGGTCAGCTGGATTAGTGAATAGAGATGGCCGCGCGGCCCGCGCGGCGGTCATTTCGCGGCAAACTTAGCGTGTTCGCGATTCGCCGAACATATGGAGAAATTCGCGCCCGCCGTAGTCTTTTACATTGTGAAGAACTTTGACCCATGACACATCCATCAGGTGGTACAGGACAGCCAATTGAGACGTTTCAGCACATGGACATACCCCCTACCTTATAAATAAACCTGATCTGTCCGCCATTTTACATTCTGTGTTTTGCCAGAGTAGGGAGAGGTTGCTTTGTGGAGCAGGGACAGACTGTTAGGGACACCAAACACTAGCTAATAGGGCCACAAAAGTCATTTTAAGCACTAGTATAGGTGTACTATTGATAGGTGTGACATACAGAGGGGTGCGATATACTTATAATATACTTTTATAATGAGTCAAAAACACATACGGTAGATCTATATAGTGATCACCTGGAAGTCAGGGGCTAGGGGCTTAGGCTACTTTCACATTTGCGTTCAGAGCGGATCCGTCTGAGACGGATCCGCTCATATAATGCAGACGATGGATCCGTTCAGAACGGATCCGTCTGCATTATATTGTAAAAAAAATTCTAAGTGTGAAAGTAGCTGCAGACGGATCCGTCCAGACTTTACATTGAAAGTCAATGGGGACGGATCCGTTTGAAAATTGAGCCATATTGTGTCAACTTCAAACGGATCTGTCCAGACTTACAATGTAAGTTAATGGTGGTGGATCCGTTTGAATTTGACATTTGCTGAGCAGAGCGGAGCACAAACGCTGCCAGACTGATGCATTCTGAGCGGATCCGCATCCACTCAGAATGCATTGGGGCTGTACGGATCCGTTCTGGGCCGCTTGCGAGAGCCTTTAAACGGAACTCACAAGCGGAGCCCCGAACGCAAATGTGAAAGTAGCCTGACTAGGGCCATTTTTATATAGGGTAAGGTTCCGGACGGGGTCGCTCTTATCAGGGTGGGTGGTCTGTGATTAGGCTATCAGGGCCAGAATAGCACCCCCCTGTAGGGCAATATCATGGACAGTTCTTTGCCCACCCTGTCCTTCAATACCACATCATCATCTAGCCCAGGGATGGATGTTTTTTTGCTTTCCCTCCGGGATTCATGGATGTGCACTGGAACCCCCCGGATTGTGGTAGGACATATGGTTTCTGATTTAGTGCCGCCGAGCACTTGTTATTGCCGACCACAGCTATGCTTTTTGCCTAACTTTAATAATTTAATGTATTTTCATTTTGAGGGATATCTTTTCAATTCACACTTCTGCAAAATGGGTCCGCACCCGTTCCGCAATTTTGCGGAACGGGTGCCGACCTATTAATTTTCAATGGGGCCGGAATGTGCTGTCCGCATTTTCGGATCCACATCCGCATTTGCGGATCCGCACTTCTGCATCTGTGCTTCAGTTTCCGCAAAAAAATAGAACATGTCCTATTCTTGGCCGCAATTGCAGACAAGATTAGGCATTTTCTATTATAGTGCCGGCGTTGTACGGTCCACAAATTGTGGAATGCACATTGCCGGTTTCCGTGTTTTTCGGATCCACAAAACGCTTACGGACGTGTGAATGGACCCTCATAGTAAAATTATTAAAGGTTACGTTTTATCTTTATGTATATTCTAATGGCTTGCCTTCCTTGTACAATGTTATAATATACTTTCTATGTTAGACAGTATATTATAGTGCATTTGTATTGTGCGGCAGTTGTGTGCGGTCCTGCTGCGATACTGCAGGTATATAGAGGGACAAGCGTTATTGGAACAAATCATTTCTACTGGTGTGATATACCAGTCCCCCCCAAAAAAACGGATTGAAGCGGGGTGTTATATACCAATATACTTTCTTTATAGTACATTTGGGTACTGTATAGTGCATTTGCACATGCGCGTACGCGAAAATTATATTCCATTGAATTTTTTTTTATGGAGATCGCAAATTTGAATAATACATCTGGTATGTCACTGTCCATGTTGTGGGACTATTTGTGCACTTCTAGTAATTATTTCTTGGCTGCAAATATGAGCTGAAGGTTTTTCAGGTTCGTCTGCCATTAAAATAAATGGGACCCGCCGCAAACTTGCGGTTCGTGAACATTTGATCATGTCTGCGCGATCGCGTTCGCGAACCGTCCCGGCAGATGTTCATCCATCACTATTAATGACCCTAAATCTGGTGACAGATGCCAATTCCTGTGTAAACGTCCTAATATCACAGTGCTAAATCTTAGCATCACTAGCAATTTTACTCCACTTTACCTTAACAAAATCTTGGTGCATTTCTGTGAGGTTGATCTGCAGAAGATTCCCGAGCAGTGGCAGTGGCCGGGGTCCTGGAGGAAGATTTCTCGGATTGTTCTTTTTCCAAAATTTAATAAAGTAAATCAGAAAAGTGACAGCAGATATTAGGAGAAGGGTCACCCCAATGCTCATTGCCATCCTGAGGGCCGCAGCTTCCGTGGACACTTAGATCTGGTCTCGTCTCTAATCCTTGCTGGAGTTAGCAGCCTGGGAAATAAATGACAGCGTTTCCCTGGCTCGGTGTAGAGTTTCTGCTCGAGGAATTCTCAGCTCCAAGGACAATAGTCTTATGTAACATCCAGGGGCCTTTTATCCGAAAGAGGGGGAAGCTGCACAACGCCAGCAAACAAGGTTTCCATTCATGTACATTGCCATAATATAAGCTTGAAAGGACAATGCAGTATAATAATACAATAATATACCGTAACATGTATCTGTATAATACATATAAATAGCCTGGGAAAGGAAACAAAAATGCAGACTGTCCATGTAGACATTTGGTAACTTGCTTTTTAGTATGCTATTTTCCTCTGGATCAACTTGCAGGATAAGGCCCCTTTCACGCGGGCGAGTTTTCCACGCAGGTGCGATGCATGAGTTGAACGCATTGCACCCGCACTGAATCCGGACCCTTTCATTTCTATGGGGCTGTGCACATGAGTGGTGATTTTCACGCATCACTTGTGCATTGCGTGAAAATCACAGCAAGCTCTATTTCGTGCGTTTTTCACGCAACGCAAGCCCCATAGAAGTGAATGGGACTGCGTGAAAATCCCAAGCATCCGCAAGCAAGCGCGGATGCGGTGCGATTTTCACGCACTGTTGCTAGGAGACGATCAGGATGGAGACCCGATCTTTATTATTTTCCCTTATAACATGATTATAAGGGAAAATAATAGCATTCTGAATACAGAATGCATAGTACAATAGGGCTGGAGGGGTTAAAACAAATAAAAAATAATTTAACTCACCTTAATCCACTTGTTCGCGCAGTCCGGCTTCTCTTCTGTCTTATTTCTTCAGGACCTGGGTAAAGGACCTGTGATGACGTCACTGCGCTCATCACATGGCCCGTCACATGATCCATCACCATGGTAAAAGATCATGTGATGGACCATGTGATGAGCGCAGTGACGTCACCACAGGTCCTTTACTCAGGTCCTGAAGAAAAAAGACAGAAGAGAAGCCGGGCTGGATTAAGGTGAGTTAAATTATTTTTATTTATTTTTTAACCCCTCCAGCGCTATTGTACTATGCATTCTGTATTCAGAATGCTATTATTTTCCCTTATAACCATGTTATAAGGAAAAATAATACAATCTACAGAACACCTAACCCAAACCCGAACTTCTGTGAAGAAGTTCGGGTCTGGGTACCAAACATGCAGATTTTTCTCATGTGCGTGAAAAACGCATTACAATGTTTTGCACTCGAGCGGAAAAATCGCGCATTTTCCCGCAATGCACCCGCATCTTATCCGGGAAAAAAAACATGACGCCCGTGTGAAAGGGGCCTAACAGGCTGAACTGGATGGACAGATGTCTTTTTTTAGCCTTAGGGTGGGTTCACATCTGCAGTCTGGATTCCGTTATGGCTTTCCGTTATAAAATGGTTATAACGAAAAGTAACGGAATCAATACGACGGAAGGACGGATCCGATATGCTGCCCATAGACTTTTATTATGACAGAAGTCAAAACGGAAGCCTTTAGAGGCATTCCGTTTTGCTTTCCGTCTTAATAGAAGTCTATGGGAAAGCATAACGGATCCGTCTGGTTTCCGTTATGCAGAAAAGAGAAAAAATACTTTGTTTTCCGTCTTGCATAACGGGACCCAGACAAATCCGTTATGCTTCCCCATAGACTCCTATTAATACAAATCAAAACGGAATGCCTCTAAAGGCTTCCGTTTTGACTTCTGTCTTATGGATTCCGTTATTTTCCGTTATACGGTAATCATGTTATAACAGAAAGCCATAATGGAATCCAGAATGCAGATGTGAACCCACCCTTATAAACTATGTTACTATTTAATTTGCTTTGCAGAAAATCAACAGGAGGGAAATATAATTATAATTATAAAGTCCTGATTGTAAAATCCACACCAATTGTACTGATGTAACTTTGCATGTATGAGTCATCTTCGAATCTAAGGAGAATGCAAGTGGTTCCACAAGTCAGTTGTCAGCTACAGTACTGTCAATTATTGCCCCCTTTAACCACCCTGTATATGTTTTTATAGGGAAAAGAAAGATGCTTGCTGTCAGTGAATGAGCACAATCTACTTTACAGCCCAAGACTGAAATCAACCTCATTACAAGAGAGCTCTTACCCACTGCAACGAGCCCTGCACCAGTTTTAGTGGGTTGTAAACAAACAGTGTGTTCAATTCGCTGACAGCAAGCAGAGATGTAAATAAACTGCAAGTACTGCAACATGTTGCAGTTTATTTTTAGTGTTTATTAAATATTACCCTAATAATCATATCTAGACAAATGTATAAGTAACATTTGATGCCAAAAATATTACCTGTCCTATTGTTGTCAGATACACCATTAACGCGCCATGCAAAACACACAACGGTCATGTGCATGTAGCCTAAGGCCCCTTGCACACGATCGTATGCCCTCCCAGACATAGGGTGCATGAGTATGCCGTATGTCCCGGAGCGGCGCACGGTTACCGATACTTGTTGTTGTAGGTCCTGACACGGCTGAGTTATGTGTGGGCCGTATACTACAGTGTTACCATGTACCTACTGCTGTCTGCTCTGCTGTCTGTCCTGATCCAGATGAGTTTGACCCTGGACTAAAGTGGCCTTACAACACAATTATAAAATTACACCGTAATATAACATTTAAAAAAACAAAAGCCCGCATTATCACAAATAAAACAGGTATTTATTGCCTACAAAAACATAAAAATGGCCTCTACGGCAACTTTCTTAGTTGAGAAACTAGTTCTTCCATTTTTTTATCGCGGATATCTTGTTTTTTGTCCATTTCACAGATTTTCTAATTAACTTGATACTGCAGCTTTTTTAAATCAATCATATCAAGTCTGTGTTCGGCTTTCATTTTTTTGAAATGTTTGATGTACTTTTTTAATACTGAAATGTAAAAAAAAAATAAAAAATGCAGTTCAGGTTAATTTCAAGACAATAATTGTGTGCAGTATGTGTTTAAACACTACAGATTAGCATCTACATTCAGTAACTCTAGATCTGTACATTAATACAAAATTGGTTTGCTTAGTGATAGTTTGGATATAATAATAATAAGTATAATGTTATTATTTGCTTAGTTAATAGTTTTTTTGCTATTTTGCAGACTAGATTTTCCCTAGTTTTATTTTTTCTATTTCACTAGTTTTTGTTGTCCACGCATTGTTGCCTCTTTTAACAATTTCACGGCCGGCTATTAAGAGTAGGCCTCGGCGGGACGTGACTTCACGCAGAGGGACAGTGTATTACGAGCCAACAGATACCCTGCCCCCAGGCATAAACTTTTGTCATCTGGGGTGCAAATACTGCTAAGCTAAACAGGCAGCCATGTTAACTAAGGGCTGCTAATTTGTCGGATTACGTACACATGTGCATTGCAGTGCCGGAGAAGCAGGGTGGTCGGGGGATCGTGGGATGCTTGGGAATATGTTATTTATACCAAATTATAGGAATTTGTGCACATATTTACTCTCCTGGTGGGGGGTGTAGACCACCTGGCTCTCCTCCTCTTCTGCAGCTAGGGGGGGTCTGAATCCTGGGTATGGGAGGGTCCGGCTTCCTCCGCCTCAACCGCCACTGTTACAGCAACATCATGTGAAGGTCCAGGCCGCTCTGGATCCACCTGCTCTTCCACTAACTCCTCCTCTTCCTCCATGGAGTCCTCTGGCTCCTCCACCACCTCCTCCTCTTCCTCCATGGAGTCATCTGGCTCCTCCTCAACCACCTGTTTAGGTTTGCAAATTTTTACTTTTGGAACGGCTTGACCTGTAATTACACATTTTTAAGAATTAAGTTAAACTAATCAGATATCATAACAAAGTTAAAGATCCAGAAATTGCTATATGGAGGGATCTGCATGGGATTATGAATATCCCAACGGTGGATCTGCCTCATTTTGGGTTGAAATAACATGCCAAAACCAGTGTTACAGATGGGTAAAACACGACTACGTTACAAGGTAGGATGAGGTAGAGATTTATGATGTTACCGTAACCGGATCAATTTGTACATGTCACACCAGGTAATAAGTAATCATTTCGAAAGGCCTGAAATAAGGATGTAGTAGAGTTTACACACATGCTTTATGAGACGTGTTATGTAAAATAAATTTTAAAAAATGCGTAAAGCTATTTTACATTTTTTATTTTATTTTTTGCAAGAGAGCGCAATGAGTTAAGACATTTCAGTTAAGAGGTTGTGTTAACTCCGCTACATCTGTACTGATTAGCTTAGCAGCAGAACTGAATATATACATTACAGAGTGTTATAGAGAGAGATACAAAAGTCATGTAAGCATTGTACCCGGGCATAATGTGTTGCTCATATTTGCAATTCTTGTGGAATGGTGTCTTTTAAGGTCACACCACTTCTTTTGAAGTGCCCTCTTGCTGTGACTCCGTTGAAATGTTTGCCACAGCTCATAACGGAGTGCCCTCGCTATGGCATTTTTTTCCACCCTCTTCCTGGTGCGGCCATACCCACGAGCCAACATGTGCTGTAGAATAAAGATATAAGCATATAATCACAATGTTACTAGTGTTGATCGCGAATTTTTATCGCGAATATGGGAACTTTGAGAAT
This sequence comes from Bufo gargarizans, assembly GCF_014858855.1. Lineage (NCBI taxonomy): Eukaryota > Metazoa > Chordata > Amphibia > Anura > Bufonidae > Bufo > Bufo gargarizans. Next base: position 76,887 of record NW_025334252.1, read on the forward strand.
TTGCGTAGATCTAGAATATAGTGCTATATCTTCGTAATCACGAATATTCTAGAGAATTTTCTGCTGTTTTTTCCAGTTCTGAGAGAGAGAGCAGTGTCATTGCTATGTGTGTGTGGTATATAGTGTGTGGCAGGAAAATGGATGTGCAATGTGCATGTGAGAGATATTTCTCTGCTGTCCATACATACATGCTACAGACATAGTGCTGTGATGTCACAACAATACTTAGTGCACCAATCAGTAATATCTACTTAGACCTGATCAAATGTGAAGTTGCATGTATTGCACCAAAAAATATGCGCTACTGTCGATTAGCGCAATCGCGATTATATTGGAGCACTCTATCTGCATATAAAGCTATTGTTCTGCCATGCATGCGAAATGTAATCAAAAACAGTGCTGTAATGTAAAATTACTTACAGTGATCAGGAGTTCTTCCTCACAGTCACGAAAGTTGCTGCCAACCATTTTCACGAGTCTCAGGAAACTTCTAGCAGCTTGAAAAATTTAGCAAAAGTGAGCAACGCCTGTATTGCGTGCGTAATACGCGCATATTACATTGCTGATTTTCGCAATCAAGAAAATAATTACTGGAGATCACGATTTCTAGAATGCGTTAATTTATGGCAAATATTAGGCAAAAAAATTGCAAAATATTGCGAAAATGAATATTGCCTATGCTGCTCATCACTATTTGTTACAGTCAGTTGATTTCGTATACAAATCAGTAATAAGTGAATTACCCTTATTAATTACCATTGTGTCCAAAAACTGAATACGTTCAGTATAGTGTTGATCGAGCACCAAAGTGCTTGTGTGCTCTGGCGAACACATCGGTATGCTCGAGTGCTCTACCGGTAAACCGGGCATAATGGAAGTCAATGGGAGAACCTCAGGCACCCCCTGCTCAGAAGAGAAGAGGGTGTCTGGTTCACAAAAAAAGGTTAGAAATTGATGGAAACCCCATCAAAATGGTTTGGAAACAGCATTAAGAGGATAGCTGGATGCGTCTTGGACTCCTATTATCTATGACATACAATACACAACCACACAAAGGCAATATGCCAAAAGCCAGGTATGTGGAAGCCAACAATCTATCCATGAGACAGATAACAGTCAGCATACCTTACAATGGCAGCCTTGTGCACTATCTGCAAAAAAAGGGGGTTAGTCAGCACATCATAATGCACAGGTGCACGCTGCCATGGCTAGAAACATAAAGAAAAAAGACAATGCAACAGCACTCTGCAGACCAAATAAAGTACAATAATGCCATAGTCACAAAAATATTCAAGTGCTAATGCTACGCTTATTTATAAAGTGAGATGCTTGGCAAATGCATTTTGTACAAAACCATTTGAGCCCGTCTGCCAAACATCAAGGCGATCTCTACAAGATGGGAACCTAATACTAAATACTACCTGTTATGCTCCATAATGGCCACCATAAAATTCAGGAAGTGTTGGTTCCACATGCATGCTGGGTCCACTCTGCCTTTTACCATTTTTGGTGCCATAATGGCCTCCGTTACTTCCAGGGAATCAGGATTAGCCTGTCTGCCCCATAGGCTGATTTTAATTAGTTTCAGTATAAAGCTGTGGCCTGCTCTCACTGCATTTATTGGAAGCCGTCTGTCGCCAGGACAGGTATGGAGTGGGCTCAGCATGCATGTTGGTACCTGCATTCCCTGGAAGTAATGGAGGCCATTATGGCACCAAAAATGGTAAAAGGTAGAGTGGACCCAGCATGCATGTGGAACCAACACTTCCTAAATTTTATGGTGGCCATTATGGCACATAACAGGTAGTATTTACCTAGGTTTCTGTCTACCAGAGATCGTCTTGATGTTTGGCAGACGGGCTCAAATGGTTTTGTACAAAATGCATTTGCCAAGCATCTCACTTTATAAATAAGCATAGCATTATCACTTGAATATTTTTTTTGACTATGGCATTATTGTACTTTATTTGTTCTGCAGAGTGTTGTTGCATTGTCTTTTTTCTTTTTAGCCTTGTGCACTATGACACCCATAATGTTTTGAATTTAGGACAAAAAGTTCAACTTTGATCTCATCAGACCAGAGCATCTTCTTCCACATATTTTTTACATCCCCTACAGGGCTTGTGGAAAACTGCTAATGGGATTTTTTATGGCTTGCTTTAAAAAATGGCTTTCTTCTTGCCACTCTTCCATAAAGGCAAGATTTGTGGAGTACATAAGTAATAGACAGCCATGTCTTGGTAGGGTTTCAGTTGTGCCATACTCCTTCTTTTTTCAGATGATGGATTGAACCAGTGGTGTACATACAGGGATCGCAGGGGTCGCAGTTGCGACCGGGCCCGGCACTCCAGGGGGCCCGGCTGCCTGTGGACTCCCCTGGCCCCTGCAGTCAGTGTTCCCTTCAAGCTGTGTGCGGCCGCGCAGCAATTATTGTGTGGCCCCGTTCACAACTTTATAATCCTCGCTCACTCGCTCAGCCATCGCGCCACTCAAGCAAAACACCAGCAGTCAGTGTCAGAAACATCTCGGTCATGCGCCTCCTGACCCGTCTGCCTGCTCCTCCCACTTTATGAATGAAGCAGGTAGGCGGGGCAGGAGTCACATGACGGAGGGAGAGATGTTAAGCTCAAGCTGCCGGCGAGTCTGCATGCCACCATAGTTAGTAAGTACAGCAGTTTTTATTTTTTTTACACAGATTAAGCTTTATGAATATACTTTACAGCCGGGGCCGATGTATTACAGTAGAGTCACTGCACCGGCCCCGCCAGTGTCCCCGCCTCCTCCCTTCCCACTGACACATTACAACAGCAGGCCAAAATGAGCGAGGGAGAGGAGAGTGAGGAGGGACTCGAGTAATTGCTACGCTTCTTCCCAGGGCCGCTGTAACCATAGGGCGAACCCTGTGAGATGACTCAAAGCTCTTTTATTCCTGTCTGTTTCAGACAGGAATAGAAGAGCAGGCCTGATATAGGAGACCTGACCTGGACGCTCCTCAGAGTCTCAGCTTCCCTTTTGTGCTCTCTTCTGGCTGGCCTCCGGTCTAGGTTCCCCCTCCCTACCTCCTTGCCATTATCCCCACTGCTCCCAGTTACCCCATACCAGGCCTGGACTGGTCATATGGAGTCTGTGGCACTGTCTGCTGTCCCTAGAGCACTGGCTCCGCCCCCTGTCTTCACCTGCCGGCAGAAGTTCTTGTGATCTGCCTCCTGCTGAAACCTAAAGCCTGGCAGCTACATCCCATAATGAACTGTGGAGTACTAAATTTACACTAGGTAGGTACCAGCAAGCCTGTATAATACCCATAACAGGCACAGTGCAGCAGCTGGCAGGTCTGCAGGACATGGGATAGTGTAAGGTGCAATACTCTGCACAGACTGCAACTGCTGTGGTCAGGGGAGGAGAGGGTGCACTGCAGACACTGAATGATTCCTGATTGTGTCCTTCCAGTAATACGAGGCAGGGGAGGCTTATTCACTTCTTGGTATCTGGGATAAGTGGCAGCTGATAACAGACAATGAGGTATTTATTAAAACTGGTGTAAAGGAAACCTGGCTTAGTTTCTCATAGCAACCAATCAAATTCCACCTTTCATTTCCCAAAGGAGCTCTGAAGAATGGAAGGTGGAATCTGACTGGTTGCTATGGGTAACTAAGCCACTTTTCCTCTACACCAGTTTTGATAAATCTCCCCCAATGGCTATCGTGGGCACAGTGCTACTTCATACACAGGCCAGTGTTTCCATTATCTATGGAAAGTAGTCCTGTGCATTATATCACACCTTGTAATTTACTGACCCTAGGCTGTATTAGGTAAACCCTGGTACTGTCTATGAGCGATACAAGAGTCTGGTGTAACAGTGTGCACAGAACTACTACATGAGCAATACTTCTGTAATCCTCTGTAGTATATTATCTCTGCTCATCAAACCCAGCGCTGTACAGTACATGGTATAGCGGCTCTACTTGGTGTCACAGCTCAGCGCTATTCATTGCACCTAGGCCATGTGACCAATGAATGTGATGTTACATGGCTTAGGAAAAGCTGCCATCGACAGATCCCCCATAAGTGTGTCATTGACAGATCCCCCATAAGTGTATCATCGACAGATCCCCCATAAGTGTGTCATCGACAGATCCCCCATAAGTGTGTCATCGACAGATCCCCCATAAGTGTGTCATCGACAGATCCCCCATAAGTGTGTCATCGACAGATCCCCCATAAGTGTGTCATCGACAGATCCCCCATAAGTGTGTCATCGACAGATCCCCCGTAAGTGTGTCATCGACAGATCCCCCATAAGTGTGTCATCGACAGATCCCCCATAAGTGTGTCATCGACAGATCCCCCATAAGTGTGTCATCGACAGATCCCCCATAAGTGTGTCATCCACAGATCCCCATAAGTGTGTCATCCACAGATCCCCCATAATTGTGTCATCTACACATATCCCATAACAGTGTGGCAGTACAGCAGGATTGCCATCCAAAATCGGCCTGTCCCGCACAAAGCAGTACTGTTAGGAGGCATGTTGGGTGAATGGTAGTGGGGAGGGGGGGTGAAGGCAGGTTGGGGGGTCGGCAGTGGGTTGGGGGGGTTGACGGGGAGGGGGCCCAATGGATCAGTTTTGCACCGGGGCCCCATGGATTGTGTGTACGCCACTGGATTGAACAGTGCTATGTGAAATGTTAAGAGCTTAGAATCATGGTTTTCATGATCCTGATGGATCATTAATGTTCTCTAACAAACCTCTGAGGCCTTCACAGAACTGTTGTAGTTTTTCTGAAAATAAATTACACACAGGTCGACTCTATTTACTAATTAGGTGACTTCTGAAAGCAATTAGTAACTCTGGATTTTATTTAGGGTTATCAGAGTACAGGGCGCTAAATACAAAAGCATTACACACTTTTTAGAATTTTATTTATTAAACATTTTTAAAACCATGTATCATTTACTTTACACTTCACATATACTTGTTACTTTGTGTTGTTCTATCACATAAAATCCCAGTAAAACACAGTTAAGGGCTCTTTCACACTTGCGTTGTCCGGATCCGGCGTGTACTCCCTTTGCCGGAATTACACGCCGGATCCGGAAAAACGCAAGTGAACTGAAAGCATTTGAAGACGGATCCGTCTTCAAAATGCGTTCAGTGTTACTATGGCAGCCAGGACGCTATTAAAGTCCTGGTTGCCATAGTAGGAGTGGGGAGCGGGGGAGCAGTATACTTACCGTCCGTGCGGCTCCCGGGGCGCTTCAGAATGACGTCAGAGCGCCCCATGCGCATGGATGACGTGCCATGCAATCACGTCATCCATCACTCTGGAGCGCCCCGGGAGCCGCACGGACGGTAAGTATACTGCTCCCCCGCTCCCCACTACACTTTACCATGGCTGCCAGGACTTTAGCCGCCGGCAGCCATGGTAACCATTCAGAAAAAGCTAAACGTCGGATCCGGCAATGCACCGAAACGATGTTTACCTTAAGGCCGGATCCGGATCAATGCCTTTCAATGGGCATTAATTCCGGATCCGGCCTTGCGGCAAGTGTTCAGGATTTTTGGCCGGAGCAAAAAGCGCAGCATGCTGCGGTATTTTCTCCAACCAAAAAACGTTCCGGTCTTGAACTGAAGACATCCTGATGCATCCTGAACGGATTTCTCTCCATTCAGAATGCATTAGGATAAAACTGATCAGGATTCTTCCGGCATAGAGCCCCGACGACGGAACTCTATGCCGGAAGAAAAGAACGCAGGTGTGAAAGAGCCCTTAACTGCTCAAATAAGTGAAGTGTGCAGTGATTCTAAGAGCGACGCCTGTCATCTGCATGTCATACTGACTCACAGTATTATTTCACTACCACAGCAGACTCCCTATGTGTGTTACTGAAAGGCACAGCATTCTACACCACTATAAAGGCTCTCTGCAGCCAGGAAATAGACATTTTTTAACACGATTCACCACAAATAAATATGTATCGAACCAAATTTTTTCAGAAAATTCGGCGAACCGGCCGAATCGAATTTTCTTTTAATTAGCTCATCTCTACTTATAACTACACGCTAAACTTATTCCAAAATACAGGTTATACATGCAAAAACATTTTAAAAAAAGCAACAGACGTCAAAAGTACAATGTGCCATTAACGCGGAATAAAAGCAATCTTGTAAGGTTTAGGAATGTTTCCTAATCCAGATGTATTTGGATTAATGTCAAGATCTTCTACAGGTATAGGGGATTTCAGATCAAAATTTTGCAGTATGGTGATAAGGAATAGGAATAGCTCCACCCGTACCAGGGCCTCCCCAAGACAAATCCTCTTTCCTACGAAAAGTTAAAAATAATAATATTTCAGTAGTCAATATTAATATATTATATGATATTTTTTCTATAATTAGTAATTGAGCAAAAGGTTGTTTTCTTCCCAGTTGGGCCAATTGGGTGACCTAACGATATTTAGTTGGGCAAGTACCCATTTTATTACTAGGTTCTGTTAGTTGCCCCAGTCTGGGAAGAGACCGTGTGGGTGCCGGCAGCCGGCTCTATAGACTCTAAGTCTGATCGGTCGCATTTCACATTGTCCGAGTGGCAGCATGAGCCCCACAGTGACTGAAGTAGGAGGAGGCTGTTGTGTGACCATGGATTACAACCAGGTATTAGGGAAAAGTTTTGTGATAAAGCCACATAACCTGCATCTGAGAATATTTGCTAACTGTAACCTGTACCAAGACAGAACCACCACTGGCGTAATGACATCATTACAGGCCATGTGAGAATTTGCGCCAGATCTTCAATTAAGATGGCAGCGGCCGGCCAGTCGTGAGTAAATGGATGAGGTAAGTATGATTTTTTATTCTTATTTTTAAACTTAAAACTCTGTTATTACTATCAGATGTCGCAATCAGCTATGAATGCGGCATCTGAGGGGTACAATGATGGGGAGCAGCACAATCGCTGTTCCCTGTCATTGCAAACACTACTTACAAAGAAATTACTTTGTCACAAAGCAAATTTTTTTGTAAAATTCTGCGAAGCAACCAAATTGAATTTCAAAGAACTTTGTAATCTGTACATATTATATATAGACTATATATGGGTTTATCTACTGTACCTGCAGCCAAAGGCATGAAGGCAACATTTTTCTGAAATTCCTCTTTCTCATTGAGGAAATTTTCTGGGTTGAATTCTTTTGGGTACTTGAAACAAGTAGGATCTTTGAGCACAGTGGTTAATAGTGGGAAAACATCCATATCCTGAAAAAAAAAAGACTATTCACATTTCCATTTTGCAAGTTCTTGCAAAGTGCAACCCTTTTTTGTGAGATTTATAAAGCAAACACACACAGATGACAATTTTAACAATATGGATGTAGGACATGCATAGAGGGAAATGTATTAAATATTTTACTTTTCTCCAGCTTTGTGACTTTTCCCCCTTTTTTTGCCACGCTCGACACTTTTCAGAGTGTGAACAGAAGTCTAAGGCAGCTCTTTGTTGGTGGAGATTTCATTTTCTGGAGTATGGGCCACCTGAGAAGCTGCAATATTATTAGGATACATGTGCCTCTCAATAGTCTTGGTGCATTGTATGCCAACATAAGACTGAAGTAAAAAGAAGCATAGCTATGGAGTTAAAAGGCTGTTCAGTTCCCATACAAGCCTCAGAGCTTTTTGAAGTCTGAGCTCTGTTCCAGAAAGGATTAAGTTTGGGTATAGGAGGAGCTCTCTCTGGCTGGGAACACGTGTCTAAGATGACACTATATGTAATTTAGCCCAATCTCTTCCTCTTGCACCGCACCCAGCCAGGGTGAACCTTAATGTCCACCTACCCATATTTAAAATTTTGTTTTATAGTTCTGTGATAGATATTGTTCTACTAACAGATGTAATGGCTGGTGGTGTGGGAGACGTCGTCCTTGAAGAATCCTTGTGAAGATGAGATCACCTGACTGAACAACGATGACATGCTTCCATAGCTGCAATGACCAGGCATGCAAGGTGATCCCTGGTGATTAATTTTTGGGGAAATGATTTTGGGCAAGTTCACCCATCCTTTATTAAAGGTGTGCCTCCCCCTACCTTTTATACCACATTTCTGAATTGAAGGGCACTTCAGCAGATCCTCTTCCAGTTCTAAAAGTAAGACAGCTTCCGAGCTGTCTTACATTCAGAACTTACAGAGGACCTGCCGACGTTATGAAGAGGCCTGCGCAGGTGACCTCCTTAAGGGGATTGGAAACGGCAATTAGCACAGAAAGAAACTAAATGGATCTACAAATTGGGTTGTCCCCTAAGGGTCTAAATGAGTATAGTAGTTTTGTACCATTCCTCTGAAGCGTATGCCGTCTCATCGGTACTGGTTCAACCTTTATATTTATGGGAACTTCATATATAGCTTCGACCTACTGTTGGTTCCATCCGATACCCCCTTTTTTAGTGTCATATAATACTTGTATTGATTACACGCTATGATGCATCTGTATATGCTTATTTAACTTTCGTGTTTTTTAATATATTTGGAGACCCCATCTCCCTTACATTATGTCATGGTTTGACATCGCCCTTATGTATCTTATGTAAGGTGTTTCTGTGATATAATGTTATCTCCTTGGTTCTTGGATCTCGCGGGACTTTAATTGGTTTATAACTACGGTACTTGGGTGTTGGCAGATGCTTATACTTACCTGGAGCATCCGTCTTCTCGTGAGATTTGTGACGTCTACATTTACTTGAAGCATCCGTGTTCTTGTGAGATTTGGGACGTCATCTTGTGTGATCTCTCTTAACACACAGTTTGCTGCATGGTGTGACTTTCAATTGAGGTAATTATTGATTTGTGGGTATATATAGATGCATCGATCCCTCTATGTATCATTCCCCTGACACAGCTCCTGGCGAAACGTGTTGGGTATGCAACTTGCAGACTTTTTCTATGTTTTTATACTCATATACTTATTTGCCTACTGGTTTGTGGCCTTTGGTGCTGGGAGTTATGTATATCTATTTCATTGCGGATGTTTTTTGTGCCGCATTCACTGATGGGATTGTACTTTACATATTTTATCTCTCTGGAGTTCATTTGAACACTTCTATATTTCGCTCCTTCTAATTTAATTTACACCTACAACCATAAATGTTCGGTAGAAGTAGATTCTACCTCTCATACAAGTCCCCATCGTGAATGGAGAAGATACTACGCATACGTGGCTTTCTCCATTCACTGCTACGGCACTTCCAAAAATAGCAAAAAAGTGCAAACATTTTTTTACCAGTTTTTAGTTATTAATTGAAAAATTGTTGGCTGATTGGATTCTCTGTGGATTCTTTATGTGTACCTTTGGTAATGTGTACCCATTAAACTCCACTTCCTTTGTAGTTTTCCTTGGGACACCCATTGGTAAGAGATCTGTGAATCTTTGCAGTTCATGCATTACTGCGTCTGTGTAAGGCATATGGTTCCTGTCTTTGATTGATGGACTGCGAATTCGGCCAATGACTTGATCAATTTCCTTATGCACTTTCGCTGGAGAAAAAAGGAAAACTGGGATTAGCACTGATTTGCATGATTCACAAGCCAATAGAATATAATACATTAAACAATTTTGCATTCACCTGGCATCAGTTTCATGCTGCCCAAACCACCAGCCTTATTACAGAGAGCTATGTTCTACTGTGAAACAGTGCGGTGTTTCAAAAATAAAACAGATTTATCAATGTTTTATGCCACTTTTATGCGGTAAAAAAGAACAATTATGAAACATGCAATTTTTGCATTATAGTTTGTGACTTTATCCACTTCTCGCTACTTTTCAAAAGTGGGGAGGAAAATCAGGTAGTCAATTGCAGAAGAGGTGTGGCCTTCCACAGGCCAACTCATTCACTATAATTTTTGCCAAATATAAATGAAAATTTTAGCTATTTCCCTACTGATGCCAATACCTGGTGTAGATTTGATTTTCAGAAGTATGGATTGCTGAAGGTGCGCAAATTTGAGCTAGAGGTCTGTCCACTTAATAACTTTGGAGCATTTTGCTACGACAGATTTTCCACTATGAAATTCCAATCTGCCTCATAGTTTTAAAGAGGAGGAGGAACATGGAGAAGGGTCTAGGAACGTGGAGAAGAGTCCGCTGTACTTCTTCCACCAGCCCTGCTCGCAGGAGAGGTGTGAGGTGGAGAGGATCGGAGTGCTTGCTGCAGTGAGGATTATGGTAGTAGTACTCACAAGGGTGATCCTTCTCCAGCTCTCCCTGTGCCAAGAACCCACAGTGAAGGGAGGGATGTACCCTTTCTTCCCCTAGCGGCACTTCCTGGTTATGGTGTCCTGCCTGATGGTGGGTTTGAGATACTCTTGGGGTTGGTGAGCGTTCGGGTGTAAGGTAAATCAAAATAAACGTTTGTCTGTCCACAATGACGAGGACGGCTTGGTGTAAACAGAATAACAGAATAAAGTGGTTTTAAAAGGCAGAAAATGCTCAAAACCCCATATGCTGTTGTGCATTTCTAACCGAGTGAGCAAAACCTGCACATGTGGTCTGTTACTAACAGCAATCCCCAGCAAAAATGCATACAATGGAGGATGCCGGCAGCTGACCACATGTACCACAAAGACATCCTACACAGGATAGCCAAATGTGTGGATGTGATTGACTATATAAAACAGAAATTTACAAAAAATGGTGCACTACAATGGTATATGCAATTGACAATATATGGCTAAACCCTCACACTGATATAAAAATAAGACTTTCGCCAATATATTCTTATATCAAGAACATACCGGAGTCTGCGCACCCCGTCAAGGTATCTCAAAGTGGCACGGGACCTAACGCTAACCTACCTGTGCCGTATGGGCAATTACAGGGGCATAAGGTCACACACACACAGCAAACAACTCCCAGTTACCTCCAGCATGAAATCACACATACAATGGGAGGAGGTAGGAGGATGTGAGTCCCACCTCTCACTGACTCATGTGACGCAGGCTGCACAGGTGCACCTGAATGTTACCCATAGATCAAAATCAAGGCACATTTAAACCTAGAGTTGCTACACCTCCACGCGTGCATGTACAAACAGAATAAAGTGGTCTTAAAAAGCAGAAAATGCTCAAAACCCTATATGCTGTTGCACATTTCTAACCGGGGGAGCAAAACCTGCACATGTGGTCTGTTGCTAACAGCAATTCCCATCAAAAAATTAATACAATGGAGGATGCACGCAGCGGACCACACAAACTAGCGCTAGGTCCCGTGCCACTTTGAGATACCTTGACAGGGTGTGCGGGCTCTGGTATGTTCTTGATATAAGAAAATATTGGCAAAAGTCTCATTTTAATATCAGTGTGAGGGTTTAGCCATATATTGTCAATTGCATTTACTATTGTAGTGCACCAATTTTTGTAAATGACGGCTTGCTGTAACAAACAACAGTCCTTTACTGAAGGTGCAAATACATGTGTTGTTTAGAAGTAGGCATCATTCTTATTAATGTTGCATAGAACTGTTTCTTACAGTTGTTTAGGCTGCAAATAAGAGGCTGACAGTGCAGACTCTATATGAGTCACTTTTCCAATATTTAATTTCTCTCTACTCCAAAAAGAGGCAATTCCCTCTAACTGTAATTCTACCCCCCCCCCCCCCCCCCCGTGGGGTGCAATTCTTTAGAAAGGAGCCTGACATCTCTGTCCAAACCAAATTGCAGCAGAGTCCATAGCCAATATGTGTGCAATACCTTTACGGTTTTGTATTTCCATCAACTCCTTGTAATGGTTGCTAAATCTTTCAGAATAAGTTCCCTTTGCTTCATTAGAGGTGTGTCTGATGCTGTCTCAAAATCAGACTGGTTGGCTTCAGCCCCCTTTAGATGGGACGGGTGGTGTAGCCCTGCCTAACTACTGTTGTATGGAGCAATAGTTATCCCTATATTTAGTCTTCATGAAAGAAATTTGCAATACGATACACAGGAAAAATAACATATTTAACCACTAACCATTGGCTCACTGCACATATGTAGGGAGAGACTTATCAATCCAGGAATGGAGCACTGTGTACTATTTTTCCCTTTATAGAACAGATTTATGAAACTGTCTAAAAGTAAAACTGTCTTTATTGTAGATAGCAACTGATTTCACAGCACAATACAAAATTAAATTAAATCTGCACTGTCATTAGTTGCTATGGGCAACAAAGTTTTTTTTAAACTTCACAACATTTCACAGAAAACTGTAACGGTCAGGGGAGGAAGAGACCGCAAGGCAGGATTCAAGTACAGTACAGCGGACAAGGAGACTGAAGCAAAAAACGGCTTTATTAAGGAACAAAATGAAACTGCCAGAAAATCTGATTAACAGTACAATACCTCCACACCAGAGCCGCAATGGGTCAATGACAGGAATGGTATGAACAGGTGTACATAAATCAACAACAGTGGTAATGAGATTTTGCATAGACACAGAATGATCTAAACAGCAAACAGAAAGCTTACAAGCTACTCTCACTACCAATTACCTATCTATAAATTCCCTTTCTCTATAACCTATCACAGATAAGCACTGTGCCACTCACAGTTCTGCAGATACTCCTTGATCCGGTGAATGATGGAACGTGCAGTCTGGTCCAGTCGCTTGCTCGTCTGTATTTCTCTCTCTGGTTGGATCACAGCAGATGCAGGTCTTCACCTAATTCCAGCTCTGGCAGGAAGAATCCGGCTTGTCTCTGATCCCAGTATGACATGGTCCCACTCCTCTGGAACACACTGTACAGTGCTCTGTATGCTGCTCCACGGCTGTCAGGGAAAACTCAGCTATTGTAGCCTCTTGCTGCTCCAGTCTTTTACTGTTGTCTCTCAGCAGCCAGCCTCCCTGTCTCTCTCTCTAGAAAGCTCTGGCAACCTCCAGCACAGCCTGGGAAATCTTCCTAACTCTTTCTTAGCCTTGGGAACCGCACAACTCATGCTCCTGCTCAGTCATAGTGGTCTCTCGTGGCCGGAGGGAAACATCACAGTCTGCATAGATATAAGTGCTGGAAATGCTGCTGGATGATTCAGGGCTGCCTCTTACAAAACCATAACTGTCTGTGAAGAGAATCATTTTGGAATTTTTTAGTTCAGGCAGCACAAAATAGATGGCAGGTTCCCTTTGAAATTCTCTCTCCCTGTGCTGATGTGAGATGGGGAAACAGCTATCATTGTTTGAACACTGTTGGTGAGGAATAAATTAAATGTTCTGGACTGACATTCTGCTGTTTGGCCACAAGTTGCCGCTGTTTCCTAAACACAGCCACAGACTTCATATATATCTCCATATTCATGAGAGAGATGGGGTTTACACAGAGCCTGGAAAGAAAGTGAAGAATTCTCCATTTTAGAGTGAAGCTGAGAGAGACAATGAGGACCTGTGTGAGATGAGAATCCCTCAACATCCAGGTGTGGGAGCGCCCTTCTATGACCAGAGCTGCAGCCAAGTGAAGCTGATCGTGTCCAAGACCCTGATCCCGTCCAGAGGAAAGAAGATTGCTGCCAGGAATGCTGATAAGAGCAGAGGAACAAAGCAACATATACTGCGGTACCACATGCTTGTTGGAGAGACATTTGTTCTGTTCAGAGTCACCAGCGGATGCAGAGCAGACCCGGGTCAGTAAGATCATGCACGCACCTCATTACAGTGTTGGCTCCTAGAGACTGAGACCAGGCCTGTAGTTAGTTAGTTAGGGTTTCTGTTTGTGTCAGGCCACAAGTGTTACTACTGTTCATTGCAAGGACTCTATAACTTAAAGTGACATTTCACACCAGAGAGCTGATAAACTTCCCCACAAACTCAAGCCAGACTGGCGTTGTTTTGCTCAGAAGGAATAGTCAGGCACGTGCTACAGGACTAGTTATGGGAGGGGGAATAACGTAGATCTGTGTAAGATTGTAAGTTGTTGTGCTGTACCGCATGCTAACCTGTACCACACACCCATACAGTGATTATTGTTCTTTTAGGGTAAAAACAGGTTTGGTGTGGCAGTTTAGTAGTGCCCGCCAGTAGGTAAATTACTGCTCTTTCCTCCTGCATCCATCAAAGGGCACCGTGCTGGGCAGCACAAGGGTCTCAGCCTTCGGACTGGGTGTATGTAAATGTATTGTATGTTACCAGAATTTGTGGTTTGTTTATCGCCACATTTAAGTAAAATCCTGTTTTGGCAAAAGCTGGTGTTGGGGTTTCCTCGTTCGTGACTTCGCTGTATCCTGGGGAGCCCACCCCGGTACATGGCTTACACTGAGAACCCACCGATCCGTAGATTGTGGAGCGACAAGTGCTTGCATTGTACGCTTTTTCTCCTTACTGTAGGAAAAGAAAGCATAGACTTTCTATTGAGTCATTCTCACTTCGTGTGATATGCTAGAGCTTCTCTTTTTTAATTTTTTTGGGCAATTGGTCAGGGTCTTAGCACTTAGACCCTCACCAATCAAAACTTTCCTTATGCTTCTATGACATATCAAAAGTTTTTTGAAAACTCAGTGACCCTTTAAATGCCATGCCAAGTGTCAGATTATGTGCAAATTTCATTGTGAAAACTTTTGCAGTTTTTAAAATCTCCTTTACTTTTGTGGCACTACAAAGCGGTGGTCAGATTGTTTATCAAAACTAATAACAAAGCCAGTTGGTTATAGTAAAAATACAGTTTGTGATTAATCGAGTAGAAGATCGATGGTCCTCCCTAAGTCTGTTTCCCCATATACATGCAATATTCCCAAATGACCAAAGGCATGCAATTTCTCTCAATATCTCTGTAACTGCAGGGCACAGTCGTAGATTGGATTGCTAGTCTATCTAAGGCTAGTTTCACACCAGCGGCAAGGAACTCCGGAAGGCTGTTCCGGTGGGTGAACAGCCTGTCAGATGCGTTCTGCCGCTAGTGCACGCGTGCCCCCGGACTACTGCTCCGGCCCCATTGACTATAATGGTGGCGGGTCGGAGTTCAGGTTGCAGCACGGCAGGGCATGCCGAGAGGTGGCCGGAATAAAAGTACGACATGTCGTACTTTTATTCCGGCCGCCTCTCAGCATGCTCTGCCGCTTGAACTCCGCCTGCCCCCATTATAGGCAATGAAACTAGCCTTAGTAGTAAGGTGGGTGCCTAAAGCAATAGAACCCAAACCACGTGCAGTACAATCTATAGCCATATGCATGCATTACCTTTACTGTTTTTGTCCAAGCACTGTCCCTTTGTATGGTCCTCAACCTTCTGCAAATATACATTACTACTTATGCTCAGAAGCTGGTTCTTAGTAAAGTTGCATTTCTGGCAGCTGTCACTCACAGGGATGGTGTCTTCTTACAGAATAATTCCTTTCTCCTGCTTCAGCATCCACATCCACACTCTTGGCTGTCTTCCCAACAACTACTCTCTAGCCAGGGGAAAGTGGGGCCAGTTCACTATCCAGCAACTATTACTAGGAACTGCCTACACATATACAGCCATTTGGAATACACAAGGCATAGTATAGCTATATTAGCTATTTGTACTACTGTTAATTAACATCACAGTAAACAGGGATGGCCAACCTGTGGCTCTCCAGCTGTTGCAAATCTACAACTACCAGCATGCCCAGACTGCCTACAACTATCAGCCTACAGCAGGGCATGGTGGAAATTGTAGTTTTACAACAGCTGGAGAGCCACAGGTTGGCCATACCTGACAATAAATATTTCATAAGCTTTAGTGAACCATGTAATAAATTTAGCTGTGAACCATAGCATGAGCCCTTTAGCAGTGAATCATAGGGTCACTGCAATACCACATGGATCCTAATGAAAGAATAATACTCACTTGCTCCCTGACATTCTGTTCCTGCACCCTGCCTCATTTTGGCAATCTTCCAGTCCACAGCTTGTTGACTTGATGCCAGAGTAAAGATGGGGCATGTGCATCTCTGTAGCTAATGGCTGTCCCCAGTGCTGACGTGCCCCCAAGCAGTTCATTGGTTGCAGGAGTGCATGTGATCCTGTATGTACCCCAGCCTGAAGTAAACAAGTCAGAGCAAGATTGTTGAATGAAGCCAGGGTGCCCAGATGGAGAGGTGGATAGCAGGTGAGTATGAATCTTTCATTAGGAATCACACATTAGAGGCACTAATTAAAAAGGGCCAACATATTTTATTTTTTATCTTTAAATAGAAAACTGATGTGTGTTGTTTCGTCACTTACCAAGAACATCTGGGTATTTCAGAAATATTAATAGAGAGTAGGTTATGGTTGTACTGGTCGTTTCTACTCCGGCAAAGAAGATCTGAAGGGTGCAGGCCAGTAAATTCTTCATGTTAAATTCACTGTTTGGGTTAACTTTCTCCTGGGGAGATCAAATGAATCATTATATACTAGTACTATATACAGGGCTGGCATCAGCACCCGGCATACCCAGGTAAGTTCCAGGGCCCACTGTCTGCACAGTGTTTGCTTACTCCTGCAGCCATGTCTTGGTCTTCCTCAAACTGGCTTTTCTGAATTCTAGGACAGCTTACCCCAGAAATGCAGACAATTTTTGTTGAGTGCACTGCTGGGGTGGGCGACCCCAGGACTCAGAACAGGGTAGATGGAGTTTTATACTGTGATCAGTGCGGGGAGGAGCCAGAGGAGCAGAGAGGTGTGTTCCTGTATGGAGAGGAGTCTGGCTGGAGTGTGGTGAGGCCTAGCTGTGTGTCTGTGTGTGTGTGTGTGTGTGTGTGTGTCTGTCTGTCTGTCTTTGTGTGTGTGTCTAAGGCATTGCTTAATTGAAAAGATATGTACTCCGCACACCTTGAATCCAGTGTGGGTGCCCGTGAGAGTAGTTGAACAAGTGTAAGGTAAATCCACGGCACTAAAAATTTTCATGCAAAATTTTTTTTTTTACATTTTATTTTGTTTGCAGATTATCATTTGTATACATCCAGAGTAAATGATTAGTAAATCATTATTATGTAGCCACATAAGACATAATTCCTGGACGTTTCGGTCTTGTACGACCTTCCTCAACGGAAGGTCGTACAGAGAAAAAGAGAAAAGAGATTGAAGAAAAAAATGTCTCATCGGTGACTTTGAAAGAAAAGGGACTCACAGAATGGTAATTATGAAGCGAGGAACAACTGTTATGGTAATCTAGGACGAGGAGTATAATGAGTATATAAATAATAAGAGCCTATAGTTAGTAGTATAATGAGTCAAAACATAGAGTATTCAAGGTGCTTGATGAGAGTGCTCAGCAATGTATAGATTTACCTTGGTGGCAGGGCAGTAAGTCGGACGTTGGATGTGGCGTGCACGTGTGTCAATGCGCTATAAATGCTGTTGGCAGCTGATGAATCGTCAGGGCGCATCAAGATGACGTCAGTGCATCTGGAGCCGTGTGAGCAGAGCGCGCATGCGCTTTGGGCTGCAGGGTAGGTTATCGGCGGCTAGTGAGGAGCCGTCAGTGCGCAAAGTTAAACGTCATTACATTTAGGGCCGTGAGTGTAGTGCGCGCATGCGTACTCGGATCTCAGGTAAGGTGTCGGCAAAAAAGTATGGGCAATGGGCGATGGTCAGGATGAAACAAAAATTTGGAGTGCCGTGGATTTACTTTACACTAAGGCATTGCTTAGACTCCATACCACAGTCTAGCCAGTGCCTAATGGGTTACAGTTTAGACTACCTTCCGGTACATGTTGATAATTCCCTTTTAAACCCAAGTCCATGTCCCCTCAGTACTGGGAATCAGTGGTAGTCATATTAGAAGGTAACAAAAGGTTGGAGCATAACTAAAGGTGAAATTCCCATTTTAATGTCCTCTTAAGGTGGCCACAGACATTAGATAGAAGTTGGTTGACGATCTCACCATCGCACAGGTGTCTGTCCATGTGTGTCTGTCCCTGTGTGTGCGTCTGTCCCTGTATGTGTGTCTGTCCTTGTGTGTCTCTGTCCCTGTGTGTGTCACCATCACCATGCCCAAAGTGTTTCTATGCCTTGATGCAGCTGCGTCAGGACGTTCTGTGCAGGACAAGAAGAAGAAGATGGAAGAGGAGACAGCGCCGCCAGCATGGAGTTCGTTGGAGAGGCACAGGGAGGCACACTAAGGACGTAGGTAACACTACCACATTATCAGCACTAGTGTTATCTGGGGTTTTACATAGGACTGCAGGTAACACTACAACATTATCAGCACTAGTGTTATCTGTGGTTTTACACAGGACTACAGGTAATACTACCACATTATCAGCACTAGTGTTATCTGTGCTGTTACATAGGACTGCAGGGGACATCTACTCTATTATCTGCACTCAGAGAGTTATCACTGTGTAAGGAGGTCCACTGAGACTTTATTGCCCAAGGGCCCACATGAACCTGGAGCCGACCCTGACTATATACTATATTAAGGGAATTCTAAATTAATGGGGGAGGGTCCCGCTGTTTAAGACCCCTAACCATGGCAAAGAACAGCTACAAAGACCAGCTCTCACTCTGAAGGACTGAACACGTCAGTGCATGATATGGACAGCCTACTAATTTTAATTACAACAGTGTAATACTTCATTCTCCCTGTGGTAGTGCTGTAGGAAAGTTAAACACTCGCTGCTAGGGTCTTTCACAACTTGCAGCTGGTCACTTGCTGGATACCTTGCAATTAGTTTATCTTTGGGAGACCTTTCAAACTAAAAGGGATTGTCTAAATTGGACAACCCCTTTAAGCACCTCAACATTATTTTGGTTTGCAAGTAATCATGTGACATAAAGCTTTTATCTTGATGTTATAAGTCATGTGCCAACAAAAAGACTAGTCTACTTCTTTAAAGGAGTTGTCCAGGTTCTAGACATTGATGATATATCCTTAAGATCAGATCTATTGGGGTCTGACACCCATCACCCCCACCAATCAGCCATTCACAGCAGCCGGCGTGAGGACCAACACTAATTGGACTAGATGGAAACAGTTCTGTCCACTGGAAGTGGCAATGTTGGAACTGCAGAGGATCAAACAGGTGAGTAAAGCTTATATTACACATGCAGATAATCTTCAGATCATCGCTAACAAGTGTTCGTATAAATTCTCAGTAGCGATGATCTAGCAGTGTGATACTGCCACTGATTACCCACTCGTTCATCGGGCAATTGGAACCTTTTGACAGGTTTAAAAATCCTCATTTGACGGCGGCAGATCGTGCTGTGTGATTACTTACTTAATTTTTGAGGGTTCTTGGGAAGCTCTTTTCAATTTACCTTTTCCATTTTAATGAGGAAAGCATCAACAAAGTCTCTTGGATTATTTGGATCTAAAGTCTTCTGGTTCATTATTACTTTCTCATTGACAAACTGGTTAAGTCTATCCAATGATTTATAAATCTTCTGATGTTGCCCAGGAATAAATTTCATCAATCCAGGAAACATGTCATATATCTAGTGAAGAGTAGGAAGAATATCTACAGTAAAAACATATGGTCTAATAATAATAATAATAATAATAATGATAATAATAGTCTTATTTACATATTGTCAACATATTACACAGCACTTATAGTCAGTAATGAACATTTCCAGCTTTTGGCAAACGTGGGAGCCACGTGCTAAATGGGCTCAACTAATAGACATCATAATTACTAAAACATGTATTACTGCTTTGTGCCATTCTGTTGGTTCAAAGAACAAAGAGGAGAAAAATACTCTGTCGGTTCAGCATATACCAGAACAGTCATATTTTACTACTGGCCCCTGGGCAGGAGTGCCTACTGTTCAGAAATTTCTGGACAGTATGTAAAAATAGGCAAGTTTTTTCCAGTGAAAAAATAGATGTGTGGCTGGTGGTACTTGACTAGATTATTTTGGTGATAATCAAAATCATTTCACAGCTCACAGTAAATGCTGGTAATCAGCTCTCACCAAAATATTGAGCTCTAAACCTGTATTACTTATTATCTTTATCATTCATTATGGTTTATCAATTTGTCCGTAAAAAGATGTTTGCTGTCCGTGATTTCAAAATCAGTTGCCCAAAAAAAAGAAAACTTCTGGTTGGTTCCTGGTTTGCTTTCATAAGTTCTCCACATGATGTACAGTATTGCTTTGCTTTATTCTTACCTGTCCCCAGATTGTACTGGCAGTCAGAAATGTCTCATATATACAGGTCAAAACCGTAGTGATATCTGTGTCCTCATATTCACAACGATCTCCAAACATAATGGTGAAGATGACGTTACAAAGCGCTCTACTGAGACACTGTCGAGGATCGAAGAATGATCCTAGAAAGGATGTTTTGAAATAGTTATATTTTTTTACTTACGTCATACATGCATTTTTTTAAAGTTTACAGAGCCATAAACACTAGTGGACAACTGGTTAAATGAAATCCATCACTGTGATCTTGGATATTGTTGAGAGAACGTGTGCTTTCAATTTCGGCGTACAAGGTTCGGGTAGCTTAATCCATAACAGAATTCTTAGATTACCCAAACCTAAATCTTATACACTGAACTTGAAAACACAAGGGAACCTGTGGATAAAAGGAGCCTGCAGTGAACCAAAAGCCCGGCCCTAAATAGCATCCCTGTCATCAGTGGAGAAAGCTAAAGGACCTGTGATGATGTCATTACAGGTCCTGTACATCTAGTAAGGGAGCTGCACAAAGAATGGTTGAGTTAGTTCCCAGGTTAGATAGGAGCATCTGCAAGGACCCGTGATGGCATCATCTTCAGCATCACAGGTCCTGTACATCTCATGAAGGAACTGAACAGAGCATGGTGTAGTTCCATGGCACAATCAGATTTGCAATATCTCTTGTGAAAAGTTTATATGGATTAGCACAGATTATTGTTGGATGTACTAAAACTCCTATTTTGTACTCAAGTTAAAAGAGATGTTTATTCTTCTACCTCTGGCTTGGTTTCCTGACTCCTACAACACCATACGCTGGCCATTGTACTACTACACCTCCTGCCAGGCACCCATACAACCACCAACATTAAAGTCACCCCAAACTACCTTCAGGCAGGAGCCCCAACTACAGGGAATTCCTCAAGGGAAGAAAGGGTGCACTCTGCTCTCACTGCACCACCTGAGGGAAACCACTGTGACACATCATATAGTCAGAACCTCCCATGCTCCGCTTCAACTCTTCAAGGGATTTGAAAATAAATGTAATTGTGCTGTGGATCAATATTTCCCGCGATGTTGATGTCTCTGTGAGATTCTGTTGATCACATTTCTGTAATCACATTTATCTTTAGTTTTCAGTGCTTTTTCTACTAACCTTTGGTTTTCCTTATCTCTGCTATCAGGTAACAGGTTTCCTCCTTGATCAGATCCTCAGTACTCCTTTTGCCAAATCCGAAATCCCGTAAGGTAGAGAGAGAAAAGCGTCTGAGATCCCTCCACCTCCCAATATTTTTCGTAAATATAAGTCCTAAAAAAAAAAAATTGCTTTTTTTTTTTTTTTTCAATATTGGATCCTGGGGGAATTTCGTTTACATAACCATTTAAAAAATGTGAGTCCACTGATATACACTACGTGCAGAATTATTAGGCAAATGAGTATTTTGACCACATCATCCTCTTTATGCATGTTGTCTTACTCCAAGCTGTATAGGCTCGAAAGCCTACTACCAATTAAGCATATTAGGTGATGTGCATCTCTGTAATGAGAAGGGGTGTGGTCTAATGACATCAACACCCTATATCAGGTGTGCATAATTATTAGGCAACTTCCTTTCCTTTGGCAAAATGGGTTAAAAGAAGGACTTGACAGGCTCAGAAAAGTCAAAAATAGTGAGATATCTTGCAGAGGGATGCAGCACTCTTAAAATTGCAAAGATTCTGAAGCGTGATCAATCAAGCGTTTCATTCAAAATAGTCAACAGGGTCGCAAGAAGCGTGTGGAAAAACCAAGGCGCAAAATAACTGCCCATGAACTGAGAAAAGTCAAGCGTGCAGCTGCCAAGATGCCACTTGCCACCAGTTTGGCCATAATTCAGAGCTGCAACATCACTGGAGTGCCCAAAAACACAAGGTGTGCAATACTCAGAGACATGGCCAAGGTAAGAAAGGCTGAAAGACGACCACCACTGAACAAGACACACAAGCTGAAACGTCAAGACTGGGCCAAGAAATATCTCAAGACTGATTTTTCTAAGGTTTTATGGACTGATGAAATGAGAGTGAGTCTTGATGGCCCAGATGGCTGGATTGGTAAAGGGCAGAGAGCTCCAGTCCGACTCAGACGCCAGCAAGGTGGAGGTGGAGTACTGGTTTGTGCTGGTATCATCAAAGATGAGCTTGTGGGGCCTTTTTGGGTTGAGGATGGAGTCAAGCTCAACTCCCAGTCCTACTGCCAGTTTCTGGAAGACACCTTCTTCAAGCAGTGGTACAGGAAGAAGTCTGCAAGGTAAGAAAAACATGATTTTCATGCAGGACAATGCTCCATCACACGAGTCCAAGTACTCCCCAACGTGGCTGGCAAGAAAGGGTATAAAAGAAGAAAATCTAATGACATGGCCTCCTTGTTCACCTGATCTGAACCCCATTGAGAACCTGTGGTCCATCATCAAATGTGAGATTTACAAGGAGGGAAAACAGTACACCTCTCTGAACAGTGTCTGGGAGGCTGTGGTTGCTGCAGCACGCAATGTTGATGGTGAACAGATCAAAACACTGACAGAATCCATGGATGGCAGGCTTTTGAGTGTCCTTGCAAAGAAAGGTGGCTATATTGGTCACTGATTTGTTTTTGTTTTGTTTTTGAATGTCAGAAATGTATATTTGTGAATGTTGAGATGTTATATTGGTTTCACTGGTAAAAATAAATAATTGAAATGGGTATATATTTGTTTTTTGTTAAGTTGCCTAATAATTATGCACAGTTATAGTCACCTGCACACACAGATATCCCCCTAAAATAGCTAAAACTAAAAACAAACTAAAAACTACTTCCAAAAATATTCAGCTTTGATATTAATGAGTTTTTTGGGTTCATTGAGAACATGGTTGTTGTTCAATAATAAAATTAATCCTGAAAAATACAACTTGCCTAATAATTCTGCACTCCCTGTAGGTGCAGATTAAAAATGTTCGAATTTTTCAAAAATTTTATTCGCCAGGTCGCCAAAAAAATAAAATAAATTGGGTTGGATTCGAATATTATCAACGTGAATTTTGGAAAAAAACGGCTGCAGAGAGCCTTTATAGTGGTGTAGGGCACTGTGCCTTGCAGTAACACGCATAGGGAGTCTGCTTTGGTAGTGAAATAATACTGTGAGTCCGTATGACATGCAGATGACAGGCGCCGCTTTTAGAATCACTGCACACTTCACTTATTTGGGCAGTCACGGGGCCCAAACTGACCAAATAACCCAAGTATGAACTCAGCCTTACAGGTCGATGTTAGCGCCCGAGTGGAGAGGGTGTCAGCAGTAAGTTTGTGTTGCCATCACTGATTATTTTGCCCTTCCTCTGATCCATCAGAACTAGAGATGAACAAATTTTTTAAAAATTAGATTCAGCCGGTACGCCACATTTTTTGGAAAAATTTGGTTCGATCCGTATTTGTTCTAGGCAAATTATGTTAAAAAACGGCTATTTCCTGGCTGCAGAGACCCTTTATAGGGGTATAGAACACTGTGCCTTGCAGTAACATGCACAGGGAGTCTGCTGTGGTAGTGAAATAATACTGTGAGTCAGTATGACATGCAGATGACAGGCTTCGCTCTTAGAATCACTGCATACTTCACTTATTTGGGAAGTCACAGGGCCAAAACTGACTAAATAACTGAAGTATCAACTCAGCCTTACAGGAAGCTGTTAGCGTCAAGAAGCGCAGTCCTTTTACACCCTCTTTAGCTGATTCCACATCGATGTCTACAGAACCTGTTCTATTAAACGCTTATACAAGTAGAGCCCCCCCTGAGTGGAGAGGGTGTCAGCAGTAAGTTTGTATTGATGTCACTGATTAATTTGCCCTACCTCTGATCCGTCAAAACAATAACCCACAAAAAACAGATGCTGTCTGTCGAGCGTCCGCCTTCACTCGGCCAGCATTTGCTCAATAATCCATCAGTATTGCTAATGCCCAAAAAAAACAGGAGTGGATCTAAAACAGAGATGAGACGTGAACGGAATATTTGCTTGTCTTCTGTGTTTTGTACCCACTCCTGCTTTTTGCTACCAAATCACAAGCCAATTGTGATGGGACCATACAGGCCTTACAGCTGCTACACAGACAAGATCCATTGTGCGTCTCATTTTTCCTTCCTTCTGACAGATTAGAAGAAGTGTCAAATAAATGATGATGTGGTATATGGGGAGGAGCTCGTTTGCACTGGGTTCGTGCAGTGAGCGGATGGACACAAGGCGCAATTCACAACCCAGTTGAGGATACAAAGTATTTTTTATTATTTTTTGGTTAGCAAAGACGACGCATTTCGGGGTACGCAGACCCCTTTATCAAGTCTGTATCCTTGTCACCGTAGGCTAAATGGAGGTCACTCTTGTTGGAGATCCCTTTTTAGGCTACACGTGCAGAAGCGCTACCACAGGAGGACACTCATCGGCCGCATCGCTAAGCATACACCCCCTAAAAAGGGATCTCCAACAAGAGTGACCTCCATTTAGCCTACGGTGACAAGGATACAGACTTGATAAAGGGGTCTGCGTACCCCGAAACGCGTCGTCTTTGCTAACCAAAAAATAATAAAAAATACTTAGTATCCTCAACTGGGTTGTGAATTGCGCCTTGTGTCCATCCGCTCACTGCACGAACCCAGTGCAGACGAGCTCCCCCCCCATATACCACAATTCGCACCAAAGTGGCGGTTTGGCTCCCGCCCATGGTCAACTTGGACGATATTCGGCTGCACCAACCCATATCACCCCTACGATTTTACCTCCACCAGAATTGTACTACCAAAAGTACAACCAAACCAAGGTGAGTAGTAACCACTCACCCTGGCTAGGAGCAAATAACAACATATCTTGTCAACCACCACCTATGAGCGCCTTCTCCCCTTTTCTCTTTGGCCATTTAATCAAATAAATGATGATGTCAGCCAGGCCGAAAGCAAAAATAGTGGACCAGTCATGAAGTAAGGAGGGTGGAAAGAGCACGAGAAGTTCACAGAGTGGACCTACCATATGACATAGTGGTGAGGTGGAAGCAGCATAAGGAGACCACAGAGTGGCAAAATGACTGAGTCTGGAGGTGGCAGAAGTATGAGTAGGTCACAGAGTGGCACAATGACAGAGTGTGGAATTGGCGGCAGCATCAGGAGGAGGCCGCAGAGTGGCACAATGACATAGTCTGGAGGTGGCGGCAGCAGCAGCATCAGGCTAAGGCCACAGAGTGGCACAACGACTGTCACGGACAGTGTACAGGAAACAATGAAAAACAACATGCATAAATAACTCGCTGGATCCAAAAGCTAAGGAACAAAAGGGAGACCCCTGTAGAAGACCTGGCACTTTCCCTGGCTGCTCAGCCTATGCATAGATCCAAATGGTGGAGGTATGCATATCCACGTACCTTGACTATATAAGCCCTGAGCACCCTACAATAGTGAGGGGACACGACCACCGGCTCCCTACACCAGACACGGAGGGAGTCAGGGTCACCTGGGATCCAACAAACAGAAAATAACAGATAACAGTTAACACTTAACACTTAACTTAGTAGAGGAGAGGAGAACCAGCTTGGGCATGCACACATACTCCAGGAAGAAATATAAGCCGCCCAGAAAAGCTTTCTGGGGAAGAATTTAAAGGGAAGCCATTAGTCCAACACATAACAGCTGAGAGACTAACG
Source organism: Bufo gargarizans (assembly GCF_014858855.1). Taxonomy (NCBI): domain Eukaryota; kingdom Metazoa; phylum Chordata; class Amphibia; order Anura; family Bufonidae; genus Bufo; species Bufo gargarizans. The sequence continues at coordinate 102,659 of NW_025334252.1, forward strand.
AGAGGAGGAGCTGAATACCACAACACAGAAACTCAAGGGGGAGGTTCTGAAAAGCCTCTGTCAGAGCTTCTCAGCTGTCTGGTTGTGACAGTACCCCTCCCTCTACGAGTGGACTCCGGACACTCAGAACCCACCTTCTCAGGATGGGACCTATGGAAAGCCCTGATGAGACGAGAGGCCTTAATGTCCGTCACTGGGACCCACATCCTCTCCTCAGGACCATACCCCTCCCACTGAACAAGGTACTGAAGAGAACCGCGGACAAGACGAGAATCCACAATCCTAGAGACCTGAAATTCAAGATTCCCATCAACCATAATCGGAGGAGGAGGCAAAGGCGAGGGTACAATGGGTTGAACATAAGGTTTCAATAAGGACTTATGAAAAACATTATGGATCTTCCAAGTCTGAGGAAGATCAAGACGGTATGCAACAGGATTGATGACAGACAGGATTTTGTAAGGTCCAATAAACCTAGGACCCAACTTCCAGGAGGGAACCTTCAATTTGATATTCTTGGTAGACAACCACACCAGATCACCAACATTCAGGTCCGGACCAAGCACACGTCTCTTATCAGCCACACGCTTATATCTCTCACTCATGCTCTTTAGATTATCTTGAATCTTTTGCCAAATAGATGACAAAGACGAGGAGAACCTGTCCTCATCAGGTAAACCAGAAGACCCCTCTCCCGAGAAAGTCCCAAACTGTGGATGAAACCCATATGCACCAAAAAATGGTGACTTATCAGAGGACTCCTGACGATGGTTATTTAAAGCAAACTCAGCAAGGGACAAAAAAGAACACCAATCCTCTTGATTCTCCGCCACAAAACAACGCAGATATGTCTCCAGATTCTGATTGACGCGCTCTGTCTGGCCATTCGACTGCGGGTGGAAAGCAGAAGAGAATGACAACCGAACCCCCAAGCGAGAACAGAAAGCCTTCCAGAATCTGGAAACAAACTGCGTGCCCCTATCAGAGACTATGTCTGAAGGAATACCGTGCAATTTGACAATGTGATCAACAAATGCCTGCGCCAGCGTCTTAGCATTGGGCAAACCAGGAAAAGGGATGAAATGCACCATTTTGCTAAAACGGTCCACCACCACCAGAATCACAGTCTTCCCCGAGGAACGAGGCAGGTCCGTTATAAAGTCCATGGACAGATGTGTCCAAGGACGGGAAGGTATGGGTAAGGGAAGGAGAGGACCTGATGGCCGTGAATGAGGGACTTTGGCACGAGCGCAAGTCTCGCAGGCTGCCACAAAACCCTCAACCGACTTATGAAGCGCAGGCCACCAGAATCTCCGAGCGATGAGATCCAGTGTGGCTCTTACCCCCGGGTGCCCAGCAAGGACCGTATCGTGGTGTTCTTTAAAAATCTTGTGTCTTAAAGCGAGAGGCACAAACAACCTCCCAGGAGGACAAAGATCAGGAGCCTCTGACTGGGCTGCCTGCACCTCTGCCTCCAATTCAGGAAAAAGAGCAGAGACCACCACACCTTCAGCCAAAATGGGACCCGGGTCTTCAAAATTCCCGCCTCCCGGAAAACAACGTGACAGGGCATCTGCCTTCACATTCTTAACTCCAGGGCGGAACGTGACAACAAAATTAAACCTAGAAAAGAACAACGACCATCTGGCCTGTCTCGGGTTCAGACGCTTGGCTGACTCCAAGTAGGCCAGATTTTTATGGTCAGTAAATACGGTAATAGGGTGTCTGGCTCCCTCTAGCCAATGGCGCCATTCCTCAAAAGCCAACTTGATGGCCAACAATTCCCTATCTCCCACATCGTAATTTCTCTCTGCGGAGGAGAGTTTCTTCGAGAAAAAGGCACACGGTCGCCATTTGGCAGGAGAGGAACCCTGAGACAAGACCGCCCCCACACCCACCTCAGAAGCATCAACCTCAACTATGAAGGGTAAAGAAACATCAGGTTGCACCAAGATGGGAGCGGAAGCAAAACTCTCCTTGATATCAGAAAAAGCCTTACGCGCCTCTGCTGACCAAGAAGAAAAATCTACCCCCTTTCTGGTCATATCAGTGAGTGGGTTAACAATAGAAGAATAATTCAAAATGAACTTCCTGTAATAATTGGCAAAGCCCAAAAAACGCATCAGCGCCTTTTGATTCTCAGGAAGCTCCCACTCAAGCACAGCGCGGACCTTCTCGGGGTCCATGCGAAAACCAGAAGGGGAGAGAAGAAACCCCAGAAATTGAATTTCTGGAACCGCAAACACACATTTTTCCAGTTTCGCATATAATTTATTCTCCCGCAGGATGAGCAAGACCTGACGTAAATGTTCCTTATGAGTTTTGAAATCGGGAGAAAAAATCAAAATGTCATCCAAATACACCAATACAAATTTTCCCATCAAATGATAAAAAATGCTGTTCACGAAATGCTGAAAAACGGCTGGGGCATTCATCAAACCAAAAGGCATAACCAAATTTTCAAAATGGCCCTCAGGGGTATTGAAGGCCGTCTTCCATTCGTCCCCTTCTCTGACCCTGACCAGGTTGTATGCCCCTCTTAAATCTAATTTGGAAAAGACTTTAGCCCCAACAACCTGGTTAAATAGGTCCGGGATGAGAGGAAGCGGATAAGGGTCACGAATTGTGATATTGTTCAGCTCCCTGAAATCCAGACAAGGTCTTAAAGAACCATCTTTTTTCTTGACAAAGAAAAAACCAGCGGCAACAGGTGACTTCGAGGGTCGTATGTGTCCCTTTCTCAGACTCTCAGAGATATAAGCACGCATAGCGACCCTTTCAGGTTGGGAAAGATTGTATAAACGAGATTTAGGCAGCTTGGCGTCTGGGATGAGATTAATAGGGCAATCGTACTCCCTGTGCGGGGGCAAATCCTGAACTCCACTCTCAGAGAAGACATCCGAAAATTCAGAGAGAAAAGATGGTACAGTCTTAGTAGCAACCTCAGAAACAGATGTCATGAGGCAATTCTCTCTGCAAAAGTCACTCCAACCATTTATTTGCCTCGCTTGCCAATCAATGGTGGGGTTATGCTTAGTGAGCCAGGGCAGCCCCAACACCAGAGGGGTGGGTAAACCGCTAAGGACGAAACATGACACATCCTCAACATGAGCATCACTCACAATTAAACGGATATTGTGAACTATGTCCTTTAATGATTTTTGAGAAAGTGGAGCGGAGTCAACCCCAGCTGCATGGGCTCCTGCTCAGAAGGGGCTGACAGCGACTGAGACCCCTGCGCACAGAATGGGACCGCTGCACAGTCCTGGGGCCGAGTATGACAGGAAGGAGAGATCTCTCCTCTCTCTCTAAGACGCCTGTCAATACGAACGGCCTGAGACATAGCAGAGTCCAAAGAAATAGGCCTCTCATGAAAGGCAAATGCATCTTTCAATCCCTCTGAAAGACCATGGCAAAATTGACTTCGGAGTGCAGCATCATTCCAACCAGTATCAGCTGCCCATCTCCGAAATTCTGAGCAGTATATTTCTGCGGATTGTTTACCCTGGCATAAGAGACGTAGTCTAGACTCCGCCAGAGCAATACGATCCGGATCATATTATATCTGACCCAGGGCTAAAAAGAATTCCTCCACTGAACGGAGGGGCCGTGCCCCCTCCGGCAGCGAAAAGGCCCAGGACTGAGCGTTACCCCTGAGCAGCGATATAATGATCCCCACCCTCCGTTCCTCATCACCAGAAGAATGGGGAAGAAGGCGAAAATGGAGTTTGCAAGCCTCTCTAAAACGCACAAAATTCTCACTACCCCCGGAAAACGTATCCGGGAGCGAGATCTTAGGCTCAGAACAAACTCCATGAACGCCAGCTGAACCGGTCACTTGAAGCTGAGAACAAGTCCTGCGGAGATCAGCTACCTCCAATGAAAGACCCTGAAGGCGTTCAGCCAAAAGTGAAACCGGATCCATGCTTGAGACGGTTATGGCGGCTTATAATGTCACGGACAGTGTACAGGAAACAATGAAAAACAACATGCATAAATAACTCGCTGGATCCAAAAGCTAAGGAACAAAAAGGAGACCCCTGTAGAAGACCTGGCACTTTCCCTGGCTGCTCAGCCTATGCATAGATCCAAATGGTGGAGGTATGCATATCCACGTACCTTGACTATATAAGCCCTGAGCACCCTACAATAGTGAGGGGACACGACCACCGGCTCCCTACACCAGACACGGAGGGAGTCAGGGTCACCTGGGATCCAACAAACAGAAAATAACAGATAACAGTTAACACTTAAAACTTAACTTAGTAGAGGAGAGGAGAACCAGCTTGGGCATGCACACATACTCCAGGAAGAAATATAAGCCGCCCAGAAAAGCTTTCTGGGGAAGAATTTAAAGGGAAGCCATTAGTCCAACACATAACAGCTGAGAGACTAACGAGAGAAGGAGCTGAATACCACAACACAGAAACTCAAGGGGGAGGTTCTGAAAAGCCTCTGTCAGAGCTTCTCAGCTGTCTGGTTGTGACAACGACAGAGTGCGGAGGTGGCGGCAGCAGCATCATCAGGATAAGGCCACAGAGTGGCAAGGTGATATAGTGTGGATACGGCAGCAGCAGCATCAGCATACCACAGAGTGGCAAGGTGACATAGTGTGAATACGGCAGCAGCAGCATCAGGATACCACAGTGGAAAGGTGACATAGTGTGGAGATGGCAGCATCAGGATACCACAGAGTGTAAATGTGACATAGTGATGGCAGCAGCAGCATCAGGATACCATACAGTGACATAGTGTGGATAAGGCAGCAGCATCAGGATACCACAGAGTGGAAAGGTGACATAGTGTGGAGATGGAAGCAGCAGCATCAGGATACCACAGAATTGGAAGGTGACATAGTGTGGATATGGCAGCATCAGCATCAGGATACCATACAGTGGCAAGGTGACATACTGTGGATACGGCAGCATCAGGATACCATAGAGTGGAAAGGTGACATAGTGTGGAGATGACAGCAGCAGCTGCATTAGGAGACCACAGAGTGACCCGGTGACAGAGTGGGGAGGAGGGTGGCAATAACAGTACCCACTGACAAAGGTAGGTGAAAGAAGGAGCACTTGGCATCAGATGTGTGGCATCAGGCAGGTGCCAGCATCAAAGTAGTGGCTGAGGCAGGAAGCCAAAAGAAACTAGTCTTTTTTGTCAAAGTGTTGGTGTGGCACCATGGATGATCTAGTCTGATGCATCAGGAATTGGTGGGTGGAAATCCTGGCTTATCCATGCCTGATTTATCTTGACAAAGGTCAGTTTCTCCACATTTGGGTGGACAGACGAGTTCTCCTTGGGGTAACTATAGCCCCCGCAGCACTAAACACCTGCTCTAATGCCACACTACTGGCCGGCAGATCCTCAGTGTGGGGTGGCAGGGTGCTGTCCAAATATGCCACCACCTGCTGGTTCAGGTCCTGCTCCAGGTCTAGCTGCTGCTGCTGCTGGTGAAGAAAGCTACTCATCAGCGACTGTAGACTCAGGCTGCTGCTGATGGAGCTGGTCCTGCTCCTGCCTCCCCAACCCTCCCCAGCAGTCATGAAAGAAGCACAGTGCTCGGGTGCTCGAGTAGAACACCTTGGGATACTCGGGTGCTCTACAGAGCACTCGAGCACAATGGAAGTCAATGGGAGAACCAGATTATTAAGCCAGGCACCCCCTGCTCTAAAGAGGGGAGGGTGTCTGGTTCAAAGGTCAGAAATTGATGCAAGCTGAAATGGTTTGGGAACAGCGTGAGTAGGATGTCTAGATGCATCTTGGACTCCCAGATCGCTGGTTGAAACGATGTTGTCCGAGTAGTACTACACTTTTACAGACTGACAATAATACGCACAAAACAAAAGATAAAATCGATTTTAGAGGAAACATTTTAGGAAACATTCTTTCCTGTATATTTACTTGTATATAAAGTGCAAGTGCTGCCAAAAATTACAAGGAAGAGGCACTCAGATACAACCTGTATATCACATAAAGGAGGGCCTCATTCACATTGTGGTACAATTGTTCAGGTAGTGGGACTCCTACACTCATAAAGCCTATGCACTAAGTGAAAGGGCTGCCAAAAATTACGAGGAAACAGCACTACAATACACCCTTTATTACACATAAAGGAGGGCATCCTACACACCCTTGAAAAATTATGATTGATGGCCTGTTGGTGACACTCAAAAACTATTGGAGCAAGGGCCTGCTGATCTTACCATCTAAAACATTAGGGGTGAGGGTCTTCTGCTGATCTGACCCTCTAAAATATTAAGGGCGAGGGCCTGCTGCTGATCTTACCATCTAAACATTAGGAGCGAGGGCCTGCTGCTGATCTGACCATCTAAAACATTAGGAGTGAGGGTCTGCTGCTGAGCTGACCATCTAAAACATTAGGGATGAGGGTCTTCTGCTGAGCTGACCGTCTAAAACATTAGGGGCGAGGGCCTGCTGCCGAGCTGAGCATCTAAAACATTATGTGCGAGGGCCTGCTGGTGACCTTCTAAAACATTAGGATCGAGGGCAGCCTAATAAGCATGTTGATATGATGGAGGAGGAGGAGGACAAGAAAAGGGAGATTGAACCATATATCCTTTATAGTGGTGAAAGGGGTACATGGGAATACAGTGTATTCAATACACCATATAAGCCACATTTAGAGTGCCTTTATGTTCAGCCGCTTTTCTCTGGTGGAGTAGAGAAGTCAGGGGAAATCCAGGCCTTGTTCATTTTTATAAGAGTCAACCGGTCAGCATTTTCAGTTGACAGGCAGATGAGCTTAGCAGTTATTATGCCCTCAGCAGCACTAAATACACGCTCTGGCAAAACACTCTGGGCGGGGCAGGCCAGCCCAGCCCCTCCAAGGTGCCAGTTCATGCCACGTGTCCAGCTTGGACACCCAATAGTTGTAAAGCACAGAGGGATCACTGAGCACGCTGACACGGTCTGCTAAGTACTCCTTCACCATCTTCCAAAATTTTTCCCTCCTTGTGACACTAGGCCACACATCAGGTTGAGGGTGCTGGTGGGGTGTCATGAAACTGTCTAAGGCCTTGGAGAGTATTGCTCTGCCTCTGTTGGAACTGCTGTGTGTTCTCCTCATATCCCCTCCTCGGTTGGCCAAGGAACTACGTACTCTGCAGCCAGCGTTGTCAGCTGGAAATTTTTGGAGCGATTTTCTCCACAAGGACCTTCTGGTATTGCACCATTTTGTTTGTCCTCTCCACCACATGAATGAGAGATGAGAAGTTCTCTTTGTAGCGGGGGTCGATAAGGGTGAACAACCAGTAATCGGTGTTGGCCAAAATGCGTACAACGCGAGAGTCGCGGGAAAGGTAGCCTAACATAAAGTCAGCCATGTGTGACAGAGTCCCAACAGACAAGACTTCGCTGTCCTCATCAGGAGGATGACTCTCAATCTCCTCATCCTCTTTCTCCTCTTCTACCCATCCACGCTGAACAGATGGAATAAAACTTCCATGGGTACTACCCTCTGTAGCGGGCGAAACTGTCTCCAGCTCCTCATCCTCCTCCTCCTCATCAAATTTGCGCTGAGAAGACGAACTGTGGGTGGTCTGGCTATCACTCTGTGTATTGTCTTACCCAGGGCAGTTTCTAGAGAAATTTACCAACAGGGCGAACATCAAAAAAGCACCCCCCCACCCCATATTATATCCGGATCTCTGCCGTACCCCATTGTAGTTGATGGGGGGCGGCGGGCATTCAGTCTGCATCCAGCAGTGCCGGATCCAGTGAATTCTGGCAGGTTGTTCTTTGCTGGAACAGCCTGCCGGTATAACTAACCCAGTTGTGAAAGTAGCCTAACACAGTGTCACATACCTCTTACATCCAGTGACATCTCCTTTGATGTAGATGTTCTCTTTTTTATCTTTTCCATTCAGACCAGACCGCCATGATGATTTCTTTCAGCCATCTCTTCTCTCTGCAGAGTTTGGTGGACATCTTAGTTTCCTACTTTTCCATCATCCTCTCACCTTCTCAACATCCCATCATGCACCCCCAAAACTATACTGCAGAAACAGATAACCCCCCTGAAAATACTAGTTACACACAGATAGCGCCCCCTTCAATAATTATTGGAACACAATGCTCTAAAAAATAACTGCACCCTGCAAATAGTGTCCCTGACACTAATAGTGTAACCATATGTCCCCCAAAAATAACTGTGCTAAGGGCTCTTTCACACCTGCGTTCTTTTCCTCCGGCATAGAGTTCCATCGTCGGGGCTCTATGCCGGAAGAATCCTGATCAGTTTTATCCTAATGCATTCTGAATGGAGAGAAATCCGTTCAGGATGCATCAGGATGTCTTCAGTTCCGGACCGGAATGTTTTTTGGCCGGAGAAAATACCGCAGCATGCTGCGCTTTTTGCACCGGGCAAAAATCCTGAAGACTTGCCGCAAGGCCGGATCCGGAATTAATGCCCATTCAAAGGCATTGATCCGGATCCGGCCTTAAGCTAAACGTCGTTTCGGCGCATTGCCGGATCCGACGTTTAGCTTTTTCTGAATGGTTACCATGGCTGCCGGGACGCTAAAGTCCTGGCAGCCATGGTAAAGAGTAGTGGGGAGCCGGGGAGCAGCATACTTACCGTCCGTGCGGCTCCCGGGGTGCTCCAGAGTGACGTCAGGGCCCCCAAGCGCATGGATCACGTGATCGCATGGCACGTCATCCATGCGCATGGGGCGCTCTGACGTCATTCTGGAGCGCCCCGGGAGCCGCACGGACTGTAAGTATACCGCTCCCCCGCTCCCCACTACTATGGCAACCAGGACTTTAATAGCGTCCTGGCTGCCATAGTAACACTGAAAGCATTTTAAAGACGGATCCGTATTCAAATGCTTTCAGTTCACTTGCGTTTCTCCGGATCCGGCGTGTAATTCCGGCAAGTGGAGTACACGCCGGATCCGGACAACGCAAGTGTGAAAGAGGCCTAAGATGATACTGTGCCAAGGTGCCCCCACAGTAATAATGCTCCCCAAAATCCCTACAATAGTAATAATTCTGTGCCAGAGTGCACTTAGTAGTAATAATGCTCCTACAGTGCCCTTAACAGTTATTGTGTCCCAAAAGTATGGTAATAATGCTCCCATAGTCCCCCAGTTGTAATAAAGCCCACCATAATGCCCTTGGTAGTAATAATTATCTTGATAATGTGTGACAAAAAAAACATCTCTTAGTGCCCCCAATAGAGACAATGTCCCTAGAATGCTCTCATGTGTTCCAATGACCCGTACTGTGTGCCACTAGAAAAAACACTTAGTGCCCCCAGTTAAGCTTAGGTGCCCATAGTGCCCTTATAATTTGTGCCAGTATATAATACTCCTATATAGTAGATGCCCCATAGTGCTCCTCCCCCGTACCCATAGTCTTCTCCATAATGTGCCAGTATAAAATGCGACTATAGACTGCCCCACATAGATGCCCCCATAATGCTTCTCTCCCCCCTTCCCCATAGTGGCACCATAATAGGTGCCAGTATTAAATGCCCCTATATAATGCCCCCATAGTTCTCTTCTCCCCCACTTCTCCATAGTTCTCCCCCATAATGTGTGGCAGTAAATAGGGCCCCCAGTAAATACCCCCATAGTGCTCCTTTACCCCCCACTTCTCCATAGAGCCCCCATAATGAGTGCCAGTATATAGGGCCCCCAGTAGATGCCGCCATAGTGCTCCTTTCCCCCCCACTTCTCCATGGAAGCCCCCCAATAATGCGTGCCAGTACATAGGGCCCCCTGTAGATGCCCCCATAATGCTCTATCCCCTCCTCTCCATAGTGCCCCCCATATTGTGCCAGTATGTAGGGCCCCCATAGTGCCCCCTATAATTTGCCAGTATATAGGGCCCCCATAGTGCTTCCCCTCTTCTCCATATTGCCCCCATATTGTGCCAGTATATATTCTGGGGAGTATTGATGTTGAGGCACTTTATTCCTCTATTCCCCATGCAGCGGGTCTCAAAGCAGTAAGTTATTTCCTGAGTATGAGGGGCTGTCAGTTTTCTCGGCACAATGAATTTGTGCTGAGACTTCTTGAGTATCTTTTGACCCATAATTTTTTTCATTTTGGTAACAAGCTTTACCACCAGCTCAGGGGCACGGCGATGGGCTGTTCTTGTGCGCCGGCCTACGCCAACCTGCTCCTGGGCTGGTGGGAGGCAACCTGTGTTTTCTCTGAGGAGATGTCGTCGAGTACCGTGCCCATAGCTCTGTGGGCGCGTTACATCGACGACGTCTTTATCATCTGGAACGATTCTCAGTCATCATTCTCTAGTTTGGTATCCAAGCTTAATCAAAACAGTATAGGCCTTAGATTCACATTTGAATCTGACCCCAATAGTCTGTCCTTTCTTGATATTTCCATCTTCAGAAAGGGGTCCGATGAACTTTCGACAACCATTTTCAGAAAGCCTACCTCTACTAATTCAGTCCTACACTGGAGCAGTAGCCACCCCACCCCCCTCAAAAGGGGTATTCCATGTGGCCAGTATCTGCGTCTTAGGCGGAACTGCTCCGAGGGACCAGACTTCAAGAAAAAGGCGAACGACCTAAGGGTACGCTTTCTGAACAGGGGTTACCCGGACGATGTGCTTCAGCAGGCCTATCATAGAGCGGTCGACACGGCTAGGTCGGACCTCCTGGTACCTAAGGCTAAATCAGCCGGTGACCAGAAGATCCGACTTTTAGCCACTTTTGATGGCTGTGCCGATAGAATGCGTGGGATCCTGGGCAAACATTGGCCAATTTTAATGATGGACCCGGACATCAGGGACATCATTCACGACTACCCCCAAGTAACATTTCGAAGGGGTAGCAATTTAAAGGATCTCCTGGTACACAGCCATTTTACTCCACCATCCAGGCAGGGTACTTGGCTCGACCGCTTGCCTGTGGGTTGCTTCAGGTGCAGCGGCTGCGTAGCGTGTAAAATTATCCAAACAGGGAAATCTTTTTTTAGCTCTAACCTCAATAAGTCCTTTCCGATCAAAGACTTCATTAATTGCAAAACGCAAGGTGTGATTTATAAAATTACCTGCGAGTGCAATTTGGAGTACGTGGGCAAAACGAGGCGTGAACTACGCAGACGCCTAGGTGAGCACCTTGGCGACATTGCCAATCAGAGGGACACCGTTATCTCCAGACATGTCCATGATTGCCATCAGGGCAACCCTGGCTGTCTGAGAGCAATGGGAATCGAGAAGGTGGCGCATCCAATTCGTGGGGGTGATTGGGACCGTGTTTTACTCCAGAGAGAATCCCGCTGGATCTATATTTTAGGCACGGTCTCACCTACCGGCCTAAATGAACAGCTTAATTATAGCTGTTTTATTTAGACAATCTATACTGGTCCCCCCATTTTTGGACTTATTGATCTATATGGCCTCGATATATCCCTCATTTAACTTATTGTTATGCCATCTGCCTCCTCTCTGTCCTCCTAATTTTATTTGTATAGTTTTTTCCTCATTTTCCCTCCTTCTGTTTCTGGGTGTTCGTATACTGTCATCCTAGCCAGGATTCTTTTGATTATCATGTTTGCCTAAATGCCTTATTCATGTTTGCACAGCTACTTAACCTGTAGCTGCATTTTCCGGCGGTGTCAGGGAATAGCGTCCCGGTCGCCTGGCAACTGCCGTGTGGTCTCGTATAAACAAACGGGATCGGGCGCGGTGACGTAACCATGCTCACAGGCGTCTGCTGAAGAGACCTCCCCCCTCTGTGCGATCCGTTAAACCGCGCTGCTCCTTTTATTTTCTACAATTGTATCCAATCATCATGGGACCAAATTTTCTATATTATGTGTATTAAATGTTAAGTTTTAAACTGATCACTTACCGTATATTTTCAATTGATTCAGGTGGTCTCTACTAGATTATCTATATTGTTGTAATAATTGTCAGTATATAGGGCCCCCATAATTCTTCCCCTCTTCTCCATAGTGGCCCCCATAGTGCTTCCCCCTCTTCTCCATAGTTCCCCCATATATTTTGGCAGTATATAGGGCTCCCATAGTGCTTCCCCCTCTTCTCCATAGTGCCCCTCCATATTGTGCAAGTATATAGGGCCCCCACCCCCCTTCTTGCCACAGTATACTAAAAATAATAAAAACAATAAACACATATACTTACCTTATGCTGCTGTCAGCGATGCGATGCAGGCCTCTTCCGGTCTGTGTCCCGCGCTGTACGGCTCATGCGGCGCGATGACGTCATCGTGCCGCCTACACCGACCTCTGATAGGCTACAGGCACTAGGCCTGTAGCCTATCAGAGGAATGGGCAAGGGAGGCACCTCACCCTTGCCCCGCACTGTTCATCAGTATCGCTGTCTTGAGGACGGCGATACAGAAGAATATGGAGATGAGCGCTTCCACAATGGAAGCGCTCATATCCACTCATGCTGCCTCAGGACAGAAAGGGCCCCCTTCCGGCACTGGGCCCTGATGACGGCGCCCCCCTCTTCTGTCCTGAGTGATGCGCTCTGTGCAGTCGCACCCCTCGCCAGGCTGTAGAAACGGCATTACCACCTCTTCCACATGCAAAGCGTCTGCCTTAATTATAAGCAGCGAGCGTTTGAGTAGACACAGAAGTGGGATGGTTACGCTGATAATAGCGTTATCGACGCTCACCATCTGTGTTAATTCCTTAAAGTTGCGTAAAACCTCACAGAGGTCAGACATCAATGCCCACTCGTCGCTTGTGAATAGTGGAAGCTGACTGGAAAAGCGACGATCATATTGCAGATAGTATTCCACTAGAGAAGGGGGGTTTGCAGCCACTAACGTAGGTAGTGGCGGAAACCCTGATGGAAGTAGGGCCCGCAATCCTTGTCGTCGGTAGCACCTGTGCCATCCCAGGGTACGACTCGCTCCTGGCCTCCACAACGTTCACCCAGTGTGCCGTCAGGGATATGTAGCGTCCCTGGCCAAAAGCACTTATCCATGTGTCAGTCCTTAAGTGGATCTTCCCAATAACTGGTCAGGGCACGGGTGATGTTACGGGACACATGCTGGTGTAAGGCGCGGATGGCACACTGGAAAAATTTTTGGCGACTAGGGACAGAGTAACGCGAGACGGCCACCGCCATCAGGCTGCGGAAAGCCTCAGTGTCCACAAACCTAAATGGCCACATTTCCAGGGCCAGCAATTTGGAAAGGTGCGCATTTAGTGCTATGGCCTGTGGGTGGGTGGTTGGATATTTGTGCTTTCGTTCAAAGGCCTGGGGTATAGACATCTGTACGCTGCACTGGGACACAGAAGCAGATGTTCTTGCTGACTGGTTCTTGCGAAGGTCAGGTGCAGGGCAAGAGGCATCCGAGCCTTTGTCTTGGACAGGGGATTAGCCAGCACGTAACACAGGGGAAGAGGAGGTAGTGGTGTGAACCGCAGACACTGATTGTGGACCCAGGCATTCGGCCCACCTATTAGGGTGCTTTGATGCCATGTGGCGGATCATGCTGGTGGTGGTGAGGTTGCTAGTGTTCACGCCCCTGCTCATTTTGGTACAGCACAGGTTGCAAATGACTATTCTTTCATCGTCCACACTTTCCTCAAAAAAGAGCCAGACTGCGGAACACCTACCATTTGGCAAGGGAGATTGCCACAAGGGGGGGCTCCAGGGAACAGTTGCAGGCCTGTTTGGTGTGGCCTGCCTTCTCCCTTTTGCCACCCCACTGCCTCTTCCAGCCTGCAGCGGTGTTGCGGATCCCTCCCCCTCTATACTGCTGTCCAGGTTGGGTCAGTGACTTCATCGTTCACCACCTCCTCTTGCACTTCCTCACTCTGGTTATCCTCCTGACTTGTTGACCTAACAACAACCTCAGATATTGACAACTGTGTCTAATTCTCATCATGAACCTCTTGAGACACTAATTGCGATTGACTTATTGGCAACTGTGTCTCACCATCATCATCCACCTCGTGAAACACTAAATTGCCGTTCCCCACTGTCATCTTCTTGTGACTGTGGATGCTGAACAGTTTGGGAATCAGGTCACAATATCTCCTCATGTCCCTCTTCAAGCGGGCTTGTCGAGAGGCCCAAATGAAGAAATGATAATGAAAAGAGCTCCTCGGAATATCCGAGTGTGGGTTCACTTGTTTGCAATGACTTTCGATGGGGAGAGGAAGGAGTTTCAGGGTGAGGATTCTGTGGACTTTGAGAGTGGTGTCCTGCGCTGCCCTGCAAACTGGGACATGAAACTAGGTATCGTGGATGAGTGCTTTTTTTGTGCTCTGGCAGCAGGCACAGTTTCGCCGGGACCAGGGCCACGGCCTCTGCGTGAACCGTCAGCAGCACTGCCACTTCCCCATCCCTTACTGCTCGCCTTGCACATATTAAATGGTATATATGCTTGCAAGTATGTCACACGTACAGTAGCGCAGGTTTTGTAAGTGTATGCACAAATAAAGTACACAGAATGTCACAGATATTTTTAGGATGCACACGTGTTAAACAGGAGATGTAGCACAGATAATGTCGCTGTCTGCACCGTCTATGAAAAAAGTACACTGAAAGTCACAGATAATTTTGGGATTTTCAAACGTTATACAGGTTATACAATGTCGCTGTCACCAGCTGCTAATAAAAAATTACACTGAATGAATGTCACTGATATTTAGGATGCGCAAGCGTTATACAGGAGGTATAACGCAAGTAATGTCGCTGTCATCGGCGGCTAATAAAAAATTACACAGAATAAATGTCACTGATATTTAGGATGCGCAAACGTTATACAGGAGGTATAGCGTAAGTAATGTCGCTGTCACCAGCGGTTACTAAAAAATTACACTGAATGAATGTCACTGATATTTAGGATGCGCAAACGTTATACAGGAGATGTAGCGCTGGTACTTTCGCTGTCACCAGCAGACAAACAATAGCGCTGTATGTGACAGATATTTAGTTTGCGCAAATGTAAAATAAAAGATGTAGCAGAGATTGTGTCACTATCAGAAGCGGCACTAACAATTGCACGCAATTTAGCGCAGGTTGCCTTAATAATTATATTGCTGCCAGATACAACAATAGTCCTTAGGTCTCATGCACATGACCGTTGTTGTGTTCCGTTCCGCAAAATGGGGTTCCGTTGTTCCGTGATCCGTTTCCGTTTTTGTTTCCGTGTGTCTTCCTTTATTTTTGGAGGACCACCAGACATGAAGGAAAGTTAAAAAAAAGTCTAAGTCAAGTTTGCCATGCAAATGATAGGAAAAAAACGGACGCGGACGCAGATGACAATCTTGTGTGCCTCCGCGTTTTTTCATGGACCCATTGACTTGAGTGGGTCCGCGAACCGTTTTCAGTAAAAAAAAATAGGACAGGTGATATTTTTTTGACGGACTGGAACCATGGATCACGGACGTGGATGACAAACGGTGCATTAGCAGAGTTTTCAACGGACCCATTGAAAGTCAATAGGTCCGCAGAAAATCACGAAAAATTGAACAACGGATACGGAATGAAACAACAGTCGTGTGAATGAGGCCTTAAAATGAATTTTGGGTCTCAAACAAGTTTTTTCACTAAAATATTACTATTTCACTCCCTACACTATCTGCCCTTTATCAGCACAGCTCTCCCTGACTAAGGCTGAGCCGAACACATGTCATCGGGTACTATATGGCACTAGTGATGAGCTGCAGGGGCAATATTCGAATTCATGATATTTGGCGAATATTTGGGCGAATATATTCACAAATTCGAGAATTCGTTATCTCCAGTCATTAAGGAAATCGGCAATTGAAGAATTTGCATTACGAAAATTCGCAATCAACACTACTTCTAAAGTCATTGCAGCCTTCTCATTGGCCCACAAGCTAGAAGCAGGGAGGGATCATGTGTACTGATTAAAAAAAAATCTTGAATATTCAAAATTACGAATATATATCACTATATTCTAAATATTCGAATATTCATGATCAACACTATATAGCACCCGATGACGCTTTCTGGCCAGCCAATCACTGAAATGCCAGTAGCCAACATGGCTACGGCATTACAGTGAGTGCCAGTACCTCCACTCAGTAAACGTGCGGGGAGGAGACTCGAGGATGCTCGAGTAAAATTAGCGTTCAGCAAAGCATGCTCACCCAATACTAGTAGCAGCCATTTTAGGAAAAAATGCGATTTGTTACCACAAATAGTGAGGAAATTCGGCTTCGGTGCAAATCAAATTTTTCCTGAAATTCGGATTGAATTCCACTTTGTCAGCTTTAATTCGCTCATCTCTAGTATAGATATATACACTGAACAAAAATATAAACGCAACACTTTCGGTTTTGCTCCCATTTTGCATGAGCTGAACTCAAGGATCTGAAACATTTTCTGCATACACAAAAGACCCATTACTCTCAAATATTGTTCTCAAATCTGTCTAAATCTGTGTTAGGCTACTTTCACACTCGCGTTTTGTGCGGATCCGTCTGCATCCTTTCTCAATGGATCCCTTTGTATTATCTTTAACACCATTGAAATTATCTTTAACACCATTGAAATCAATCTAGAACGGATCTGTACACAATTCCTGGAAGCTGAAAACATCCCAGTTCTTGCATGGCCAGCATACTCACCGGACATGTCACCCATTGAGCATGTTTGGGATGCTCTGGATCGGCGTATACGACAGAGTATTCCAGTTCCTGACAATATTCTGCAACTTTGCACAGGTATTGAAGAGGAGTGGACCATCATCCCACAGGCCACAATCAACAACCTGATCAACTCTATGCCACGGAGATGTGTTGCACTGCATAAGGAAAATGGTGACCACACCAGATACTGACTGGTTTTCTGAGCCCCCCCCCCCATCAGTAAGTCAAAACTATGCACAATTCAGAGTGGCCTTTTATTGTGGGCAGTCTAAGGCACACCTCTGCAATATTCATGCTGTCTAATCAGCACCTTGATATGCCACACCTGTGAGGTGGGATAGATTTTCTCGGCAAAGAAGAAGTGCTCACTAACACAGATTTACACAGGGTTTACTAATAAGACATGAAAGGGGTTTGTAGATGGTATCTCCGCATCCTTAACAACCTGCACTATAAAAACACCACATTATCTATCCCAGGGATGCCCAACCTGCGGCCCTCCATATGTTTCAAAACTACGACTCCTAGCATGCGTGAACAGCCTACAGCTATTAGGGCATGCTGGGAGTTGTAGTTTTGCAACAGCTCAAGGGCCGCAGGTGGAGCATCCCTGCTCTATCCCATAGGGTGAGCTAGTAAAAAAAAAAGTCATATGTACCCCAAACTGAGTCAATGAAAATGATAACTCATCCTACAAAAAACAAGCCATCACACAGCTCTGTCAACCCCAAAAAAAAATTATGGCTCTCTAAAAATGGTGACAAAAACATTGTGGGTCCTTTATCAACCTGAAATATTCCTAAATTAGATATATTTCAGGTGCAGATTGCGGCGTAACTAACCGTTGCAATTTCTGAGGCTTCTCCCTGCTCATGCCATGACTATAAAAAGCGGGTGTGATAGGAAGGGGGCGGGCCTGTCGGCAGGACTTTCTTTTCCGTCCTGGATAACGGAAACCAGACAGATCCATTCTGATTGCCCATAGACCTCTATTATGACAGATCAAAATGGAATGCCTCTAAAGGATTCCGTTTTAAATTCCGTCTGACATATTCCGTTATTTTCCGTTATAACCATGTAACACTTATGTAAACCCATTCTTAATTGAGTGTTGCGGCTTCTAAAATGTGGCCACTTGTGAGTTTCAGGAAAATTATGTAACAAAATTCAGGGTGAAAGTTAAAGAACAAGGCTAAAACTACATATTATTGAAAAAAATTTATGTTTTACTTCACATCCCAATGTTAAAAACAACTCTATAAAACACCTGTTTTAATTTACCTCATACCTAGATTAATTCTTGAAAGGGGTGTAGTTTCCAAAATGGGGTCACTTCTTGGGGTTTTCACTTGACTGGTACCTCAGGGCATTGCAAATGCCCTCCAAAAGCCAAACGATGCTCTTTATCATCTGAGCACTACCATGTGCCCAAACAGCAGCTCACAATCAAATATGGGGTGTTGGTGTTCTCTGAAAGGGGTATTAAAGGGGTATTATCATCTTAATGATCACTGTTAAATCTGTTAATGATTTAACAGTGATAATTTTTCGAAATATATTTCATTAACAAATCCCCACCCCTTAGAAAAAAATAAACCTATACTTACCTGACTGTTGTCTTCTGTCTCCCCTGGTAACGGCCACTGTTCTTCTCAGGAATCGCTGTGGCCGCGCGTGCCCAGACGTCTTCTTTTCTTCTCCCGGCCGCGTGCTGTACTGAACGCGCACGCCAAGTCCGCGCATGCGCCCTGGTGACTTCTTTCTGGCAAGTATACTATACTGGCCAGGAAGAAGTCACCAGGGCGCATGCGCGGCGGCGTGCACATTCAGTCCAGCACGCGGCCCGGCCGGGAGAAGACATCAATGAAGATGGAGCCCGCCCCCTGCCGAAACCAGGAAGTGGACGGCGCACCGGGAGCAGGTAAGTATAAACCTGCGTCTTGAGAAAACCCCTTTAATTAAATGTGTGGTGCTTTTTTTTTTTCTTTTGCTCCTTGTGAAAATGAAAAATATGTGTCTAAAACATTTTTTATTAAAAAAATAAAAATTTTATAGTCACTGCCCAGTTGTAATACATTCCATGAAACACCTATTTTTGATTGGTCTACTTTCCAAAATGTGGTCACGTATTGGGGATTTATGGTAAGCTGTACTGGTACCTTAGGAGTTTTAAAAATGTGACATGGCACCGAGAAACCATTCTATCAAAATCTTCCCTCCAAAAACCAACTACAACTCCTTCCCTTTCAACCCTGTTTATGACCATGAATGGGGTATTGCCATAATCAGGAGAAATTGCGGAACAAATTGTAGAAGCTTTTTCTCTTAATACTCAGTAGTAAAATGAAAAATTTAGACTAGATCAATGTTTTATTTGAAAAGTTACATTTTATTTTTATTTCCACGGTTCACGATTAATACATCCTGTAAAACACCTGTGGTGTCAAAATACCCCTAGGAAAATTACTTGAGGGGTTGTATATTCCAGAATGTTTTATTTTATAATTATAATTTTTTTTTTAAGGGTATTTGTTTTATTTGTTCAGCTCAAGGACTCTATAAACCAGACATGGTGCCCGAAACACATCCAAATAAAAACAAGGCCCTAAAATCCATAGGGTCCTCCATCATTTCTGAGGACAAAATCAGGGTAATACGTATTGAGGTTTGTTTTGCTGTTAACCCTTACCGTGTTAAGGAAAAAATTGAATAAAATGGCAAAACCTATGCTGGAGGGGTCTGAGGCGGTGAGACAAGGAAAATAAAATAAAAATACTCGCCTCATTCCAAGCTGCCATCTTTAGTGGTCCTTTATTGGGCTGTGACCTTGGATCCCTGCAATGTTGGTACATTGCCTAATAGTGGCCTGTGATCTATGAAGGTGATCAGCAAGGCAGGGAACCATAGGTTCCAGTATGATATTTCTGAGGAAGGTAATATAGTTGAATTCAGTAGGGCACCTGCAACCAACAGCCATGTGTTCCAGATGCCTCTAGCACTAATAAATACTGGAAGCCTCAAGTCACCAGCAGCCACGAAGAAGGCTTGGCATCAGCCCACCAGGAATCTTCCCACTAGGTCTATGGCCACTCTACCCAGTTAGTGTGTCTCTGGGCACCACAATCAATTTACCTGCAATGGTGGCTGCAATCAAATTTATTCTCAACTAAATTTACAAGTCCTTTTCCATGTCGGATTTACCTAGTGTTTTCCATTTACTATGTACCGGTGACTTGCATATTCCCTTCCCTTGTGCATAAACTTGCATTTATCAGTTTTAGGGTATGACCACACGATCGGGTTTCTGCATGCATTTGGAAGTCAAAACCAGGAGTAAATTCAAAAAAAGAGAAGTCATACCTGACCTTAATATTTTCTCTCCTTTTATGATCCACGCCAGATTTTGGCTTCCAAAACTGCATGCGGAAACCTGATGGCTGTACCCTTAAACCTCATTTGCAACTTCTCGTCCCAAGCCTCCAATCTATCCAGATCCATCTGTAACAGTATACTGTCATTTGTAGCATATACAGTATATATATATATACAGTACAGACCCAAAGTTTGGACACACCTTCTCATTCAAAGAGTTTTCTTTATTTTCATGACTAGGAAGATTGTAGATTCACACTGAAGGCATCAAAACTATGAATTAACACATGTGGAATTATATACATAACAAAAAAGTGTGAAACAACTGAAAATATGTCATATTCTAGGTTCTTCAAAGTAGCCACCTTTTGCTTTGATTACTGCTTTGCACACTCTTGGCATTCTCTTGATGAGCTTCAAGAGGTAGTCACCTGAAATGGTTTTCACTTCACAGGTGTGCCCTGTCAGGTTTAATAAGTGGGATTTCTTGCCTTATAGATGGGGATGGGAACATCAGTTGCGTTGTGGAGAAGTCAGGCGGATACACAGCTGATAGTCCTACTGAATAGACTGTTAGAATTTGTATTATGGCAAGAAAAAAGCAGCTAGGTAAAGAAAAACGAGTGGCCATCATTACTTTAAGAAATGAAGGTCAGTCAGTCCGAAAAATTGGGAAAACTTTGAAAGTGTCCCCAAGTGCAGTCACAAAAACCATCAAGCGCTACAAAGAAACTGGCTCACATGCGGACCGCCCCAGGAAAGGAAGACCAAGAGTCACCACTGCTGCGGAGGACAAGTTCATCAGAGTCACCAGCCTCAGAAATCGCAGGTTAACAGCAGCTCAGATTAGAGACCAGGTCAATGCCACACAGAGTTCTAGCAGCAGACACATCTCTAGAACAACTGTTAAGAGGAGACTGTGTGAATCAGGCCTTCATGGTAGAATATCTGCTAGGAAACCACTGCTAAGGACAGGCAACAAGCAGAAGAGACTTGTATGGGCTAAAGAACACAAAGAATGGACATTAGACCAGTGCAAATCTGTGCTTTGGTCTGATGAGCCCAAATTTGAGATCTTTGGTTCCAACAACCGTGTCTTTGTGCGACGCAGAAAAGGTGAACGGATGGACTCTATATCCCTGGTTCCCACCGTGAAGCATGGAGGGGGAGGTGTGACGGTGTGGGGGTGCTTTGCTGGTGACACTGTTGGGGATTTATTCAAAATTGAAGGCATACTGAACCAGCATGGCTACCACAGCATCTTGCAGCGGCATGCTATTCCATCCGGTTTGCGTTTAGTTGGACCATCATTTATTTTTCAACAGGACAATGACCCCAAACACACCTCCAGGCTGTGTAAGGGCTATTTGACCATGAAGGAGAGTGATGGGGTGCTGCGCCAGATGACCTGGCCTCCACAGTCACCGGACCTGAACCCAATCGAGATGGTTTGGAGTGAGCTGGACCGCAGAGTGAAGGCAAAAGGGCCAACAAGTGCTAAGCATCACTGGGAACTCCTTCAAGACTGTTGGAAGACCATTTCAGGTGACTACCTCTTGAAGCTCATCAAGAGAATGCCAAGAGTGTGCAAAGCAGTAATCAAAGCAAAAGGTGGCTACTTTGAAAAACCTAGAATATGATATATTTTCAGTTGTTTCACACTTTTTTGTTATGTATATAATTCCACATGTGTTAATTCATAGTTTTGATGCCTTCAGCGTGAATCTACAATTTTCATAGTCATGAAAATAAAGAAAACTCTTTGAATGAGAAGGTGTGTCCAAACTTTTGGTCTGTACTGTATATACACACACACAATATAATGTCCTCTGTAGTGTGTATATGTGTATATATATATATATATAGATATATATATATATATGTATACTGTATATACACAGTATAATTTCTTCATTCGTGTTAATTACTTTACACAGTTTAGTGTCATCTGCAACAAATTATACGCTACTGTGCATGCCTTCTACAAGATCATTTATAAATATTTTGAAGAGAATAGGGCCCAATACTAACCCCTGTGGTACCCCTCTAAGCAGTGACCCATCTAAAACTGATCCCTGTGGTACCCTACTGTTAACAGTGGACCATCTAATACTGACCCCTATGGTACCCCATCATTAACAGTGACCCATCTAATACTGACCCCTGTGGTACCCCACTATTAACGGTGTACTGTCTGAAACTGACTCCTGCAGTACTCCATTAGCAGGGCCGGTGCTACCATAAGGCAGACCAAGTGGCTGCCTTAGGGCGCACCCTGGGGGAGGGTGGAAAAATGTGACATGGAGGGGGAGAAATGTGACATGGAGGGCTGATGTGACATAGGGGGGTGATTTGACATGGAGGGGGAGAAATGTGACATGGGGCTGATGGCTGACATGGGGGCATGATGTCTTACATGGGGGCATGATGGCTTACATGGGGGCATGATGGCTGACATGGGGGGCTAATGGCTGACATGGCGGCATGATGTCTGACATGGAGGGCTGATGTCTGACATGGGGGTCTGATCTGAGGTCTGATTAACATTGGGGGTCTGATTGCTGGTCTGACTTGAGGTGTAATGGAAAATATATTTTTCTTATTTTCCTCCTCTAAAACCTAGGTGTGTCTTAGAGGGTGAAAACTACGGTCCTCAAACCAGCGATTGTTTGAAGCAGAGAGAAGATACCAGGACCACACAGAGGAGGAGCGAGCTGCTGCAGACGGGACCAGGGCCAGGTGAGCTGCGAGGGGGGGGGGGGGGCCAAAATGGAGCTTCGCTTGTGTTGGCAAAACTCCTTGCACCGGTCCTGTCCACTAGTAATGGTGACTCAGGGTATGTTCCACTAGGAACTGCTTGCATAGTATGTGTCAACTATTTGGTCACTTTATGTGAAAATGACTACTCTCTAAATAGGCTATAGTCATTGCAAAATACAATGAAGCAGATACTCACCATAATTTTTGTAAAACTGATCCCAGGCTGGCAAACTTCCCCGGTTTAAGAAATCATCACCTTTGTCAACATAAACTTCTTTCACAAGCTTGTACCCAGTGACAACCACGACTGGACGAGTTCCCAGATAGACCGTGAACACATTGCCATACTTCTTACGGAGCTGAATTAGATGATAAAGGAGTTCATACTTTTAATGCTGCTTATAAGTATTAGAAACAGAAGACATGCTCTACTTAGCTTGCTTTTATAACTTCCATTTTATTTTTATCTAGGCTCTCATAGAGTACTATTTTTGTGGAGACCACCAAAGCTGGCGTAGGGAGTCTCAGGACACATCTAAATGGGGCAGATATGATCCAAGCTTGCATATACTTAAAGGCGTTTATCCGAGAGTAACGAATGCTCCCCTATATGCCGGGCCCCTCACACTGGTTCTTTTTACCTGGCTCCCGCTCCTGGTCCCTGCACCACTGCTGCTGCTTCCCCCCGTGCACGGATGAAAACATCCGGTGTCGGGAAGGGGGGGGGGGTGGCAGTCAATGGCAGGGGTCGAGCCTCCCTAGCATGACCCACTTTGCTAGAGAGGCTCGTCCTCATTACCGCCTGCCATTGTCTGCTACCCCCAAAACCAGATGTTTTCATCCACGCACGGGGAGAAGCAGCAGCGGTGGTGTGGGAGTATGGGGGAGCATTTGTTAGTCTTAGATAACACCTTTATATGATAAATGTCATCAAAGGTAGAAGAAAAAAGAGAGAATGCGGCACTCACCGAATCTTCATCAAGTCGTAGCTTTATTCGTGTTAAAACAAAGCGGGTGCGGGTCACAATTCACAGAAGAAAAAGGCAACAGGCTTGACAAAGCGCGATTGTTGCGCGAAACGGCTGTTGCCTTTTTCTTCTGTGAATTTGTTTTAACCCGAATAAAGCTACGACTTGATGAAGATTCAGTTAGTGCCGCCTTCTCTTTTTTCTTCTACCTTTGATGACATTTGGTTTTTCACTTTGGCTGAGCACCACTCGATTTTTTGCATGGTTGCTGAGGGCAAGTTACCTGCACCGTACCGTGTTCAGTATGCCGGCAGTTTTTTCTTCTTTGTTTTGCGAATTTATATGATAAATGTTTTACTTAAAGGAGTTGTTTAGGATGAGGGTCTATTTTCCAGAAACAGCACCATTCTTGTCAACAGGTTATGTCTGGTACTGCAAACTACAGACGCAACCCACAGTCATGATTGGTGCTGTTTTTGGATAAAAGCAGACTGATTTTCGTAATCCTTAGTCCTGGAGAATAGCTCTAAGAATGTTTTTTTTTTATTATTTAAAAAGGGTCCAAAAACAGAGCCCGGAAACTATAGGCCGGTAAGTTTAACATCTGTTGTGGGTAAACTGTTCGAAGGTTTTCTAAGAGATGCTATCTTGGATACCTCAATGAAAATAAGTAAATAATGCCATATCAGCATGGATTCGTGAGGGATCGGTCATGTCAAACTAATTTAATCAGTTTCTATGAGGAGGTAAGTTCTAGACTTGACAGCAGCAAATCAATGGATGTCGTGTATCTGGACTTCTCCAAAGCATTTGACACTGTACCTCATAAAAGGTTAGTATATAAAATGAGAATGCTTGGACTGGGAGAAAATTTCTGTATGTGGGTAAGTAACTGGCTCAGTGATAGAAAACAGAGGGTGGTATTAGCGGTACACACTCAGATTGGGTCACTGTCACTAGTGGGGTACCTCAGGGGTCAGTATTGGGCCCTATTCTCTTCAATATATTTATTAATGATCTTGTAGAAGGCTTGCATAGTAAAATATCAATTTTTGCAGATGACACTAAACTGTGTAAAGTAATTCACACTGAAGAGGACAGTATACTGCTACAGAGGGATCTGGATAGATTGGAGGCTTGGGCAGATGAGGTTTAACACTGACAAATGTAAAGTTATGCGCATGGGTAGGAATAATACAAGTCACCAGTACATACTAAATTGTAAAACACTGGGTAATACTGACATGGAAAAGGACCTAGGAATTTTAGTTAACAGCAAACTAAGCTGTAAAAACCAGTGTCAGGCAGCTGCTGCCAAGGCCAATAAGATAATGGGTTGCATCAAAAAAGGCATGGATGCCCATGATAAGAACATAGTCCGACCACTTTACAAATCATTAGTCAGACCACACATGGAGTACTGTGTACAGTTCTGGGCTCCTGTGAACAAGGCAGACATAGAGCTGGAGAGGGTCCAGAGGAGGGCAACTAAAGTAATAACTGGAATCGGGCAACTATTAGTACCCTGAAAGATTATCAAAATTAGGGTTATTCACTTTAGAAAAAAGATGACTGAGGGGAGATTTAATTACTATGTATAAATATATCAGGGGTCAGTACAGAGATCTCTCCCATCATCTATTTATCCCCAGGACTGTGACTGTGACGAGGGGACATCCTCTGCGTCTGGAGTAAAGAAGGTTTGTACACAAACATAGAAGAGGATTCTTTACGGTAAGAGCAGTGAGACTATGGAGCTCTCTGCCTGAGGAGGTGGTGATGGTGAGTTCACTTAAAGGGAACCTGTCACCCAAAAATCGCCTATTAAGCTGTTTACAGTACCTTATAGTGCTGTATACTCGGTTCTTGATGCACTTTTTGTTCGTTTTCCCGCATGTCTGCTCATTCAGAAATCGTAGTTATATTCAGCTGCTGCCCCGTGCTGCAAGTCAGGCTTGAAGTCACGGGGGCAGCGGCCTCGGCGTCTTACATGGCCCTCTCCCCGCCCCCTGCCTCTGTTACTGACAGCCGAACTCCGAATCCGGGACCGCGCTCAACGGCCGCATGCGCAGTAAAGGGCGGCAGGAGCGCGGTCCCGGCTGCCGCGCGTACTACGCGCCGTCTTACTTTCGTCGCACTGCGCATGCGCCCGACATCCTGTATCAAACGCGCCCGCGCCCAGATGCCGGGCGCGGGCGCGTTTGATACAGGATGTCGGGCGCATGCGCAGTGCGGCGAAAGTAAGACGGCGCGTAGTACGCGCGGCAGCCGGGACCGCGCTCCTGCCGCCCTTTACTGCGCATGCGGCCGTTGAGCGCGGTCCCGGATTCGGAGTTCGGCTGTCAGTAACAGAGGCAGGGGGCAGGGAGAGGGCCATGTAAGACGCCGAGGCCGCTGCCCCCGTGACTTCAAGCCTGACTTGCAGCACGGGGCAGCAGCTGAATATAACTACGATTTCTGAATGAGCAGACATGCGGGAAAACGAACAAAAAGTGCATCAAGAACCGAGTATACAGCACTATAAGGTACTGTAAACAGCTTAATAGGCGATTTTTGGGTGACAGGTTCCCTTTAAAGAGTTCTTATTACATGCTATAGCTACTAGAGAGGGGTCGTTGATCCAGGGAGTTATCTGATTGCCTGAATGGAGTCGGGAACAAAACATTTTTAAGTGGGGAAAATTGGCTTCTACCTCACAGTTTTTTTTTTTGCCTTCCTCTGGATCAACTTGCAGGATAACAGGCCGAACTGGATGGACAGATGTCTTTTTTTGGCCTTATATACTATGTTACTATGTTCAGATTCCAGTGCATACATTTAGAACAACTATGAAGAGTAATATGCATTGCATCACTTGCATTTCTTCACACTGCCAAGGCCTCAAGGCATGAATGTCCAAAGACTGTAGGGTGTAAGTTGCTTTATTTACTGCTATTAACAGCTATGTCTTCATATTGTACCAAATAGTAGATATATTACTGCAAAAAATCCATAATATTATTTGCAAAAACAGTGATCTTCCAGTACAGGACTTTAGCATAAGGGGACCTCTGGGCAGACCTGCCAACCACATTGGAGCCCCACTTGTAAACATTAAGGGTATGCAAATCTGCAGGTTTATACAGAATCACAAATGTGGATGAGATATTAAGAAAACTCATCCACCTGCTAAAAAAAATCTGTTACATAAATCCACTAACAAATTTGAAGTATATTCATCCCATTTGGACATACCGATACAATGGAAATGGCCACATAGCGGCTACTATGCCTGCAACAATAGTTAAGTTACATCAATTGTGTACTGTATAGATATCTCCCAAAACTACTCTGTTTACCACGAATACCCATAGTCCTGGCTATGGTAGTTGTTCTGCCCAGCAGGGTTAGAAAATCATTACAGATCACGTCTGCCTCAGTCTTGGTATTTCTGAAGTGTTTAGTGTGGTTATAGCACCATCTAGCGGTGTTAAGTTGTATTACACTTTGTTTTTTCTGTTACAATACTACTGCATTGTGGATGGTGCACTGCATTGTGGGAGTGCAAAGTATTCTGGGAAAGAGAAGTCTCCAGGACACATCAGCAGAGCTGCCCTAGGTATGTCTCCTTCTCAAACTCCACCATCCTTGTAAAAGCATATCTAGTGAGAGATCTACCTTTGTTTCAGGGACATGATGTTATGCAGAGCTGTTCAGTCAGTTGTAATTGTTATTCAGGGAGTTATAACTGTTAGATGTTAGACATGTAATCCTATGAACATGCAACCATTTTACCATGTGCTTCAGTGTTAATGTCATGTTATAGTACACGCTATCCATGCTTAATACTTATACATGTTATTTGCATTCTTGTAGTTTTACAAAAAAAAATCCCGTTTTACTAATCAATCAATCATATAGAATCAATTAAATGTAAAATCTTTCACTCACGCGCACAGTACAGAGAGTACAACCTGTTGACCAACAAACAAGTTAGATTGCAAAGAACAGTCCTCTTATTTGGAAGACAGGAACGGTTTATGCTGGATGTCAGACTGCACACTGTGTGAACGTGTAAAAAGACAGAACAGTGGTCTTGGCTCAGATGGGATACACTCTAAATTTTGCTATGGGACCTCAAGGTCTTAGGATACAACCACATGTTCAAGTTTCTTGATGCAGTGTTGGAGGCCAAAATTAGGTGTGGATCATAAATGGAGAGAACGTATAAAGGATAGATATTGCTTATTCTCCTTTTTTTAATTCACTTCTGATCTTGGCTTTTAAAGCTGAATTAAGAAACTTGAATGTTTGGACATACCCTAAGAAATTGCAAATTCTACCCAATAAATATCACATAAGCTGTTCTACTAGAGGAGAGGATGGAATGATTGTAATGTCTATGCCACATGATTTTCTGCTACAAAATTAACAACTATGTCATTAGCTTGAGCAGAACAGTGTGCCAAACTATTCCTTGTAGATAGTGTCCAGTGGGATGCATTGAGGAGTTGTAACTTTACATTGATATAGAACAATATTGCTATAGACCCAACTGGATGACAAAAGCAGTGCTAATAGTAACTGTGACGGTCTGAATATGAGTTACTGTTTGTCATTCCCTTATTCCCATAAAATAATATCGCCAAGAATCCACAGAGTAAAATATCGTTGGTGTCGCATAATAATCCACACAGGAGCCAAAGCTTAAAGGGGTTCTTCACTTTCATTTAACTGATGATCTATCCTCTGGATAGATCATCAGCTTCTGATCGGCCGGGGTCCGACACCCGGGACCCCCGCCGATCAGCTGTTTGAGAAGGCAGCGGCGCTCCAGCAGCGCCACGGCCTTCTCACTGTTTACCGCCGGGCCGCCCGCCCACTGACGTCACGACTAGTATCAACTAGAGTGGGCGCGGCTAAGCTCTGTTCACTTGAATGGAGCTTAGCCGCGCCCACTCTAGTTGATACAAGTCGTTACGTCAGTGGGCGGGCGGCCCGGCTGTAAACAGTGAGAAGGCCGCGGCGCTGCTGGAGCGCCGCTGCCTTCTCAAACAGCTGATCGGCGGGGGTCCTGGGTGTCGGA
Organism: Bufo gargarizans; assembly: GCF_014858855.1. NCBI lineage: Eukaryota > Metazoa > Chordata > Amphibia > Anura > Bufonidae > Bufo > Bufo gargarizans. Next base: position 131,419 of record NW_025334252.1, read on the forward strand.
CCCCGGCCGATCAGAAGCTGATGATCTATCCAGAGGATAGATCATCAGTTAAATAAAAGTGAAGAACCCCTTTAATGCTGGAACAAGACACGTTTAATGGAAAGCAAGGGCATTAAATTAAACAGCATCAAACTCTTCCTCTGAGCCAGCAAGTAAATGGAGTTTTGGAAACATACTAAACTCAATTTACAAAACAGGAGCTTGGTTACATCGCTTACAAGCAATCACTGTGGCTTTTCCAAGACAATGGCCAAGAGTGTTATTTTGTGTATTTTAATTAAGTAGATCAGTCTTGTGGTTAGAACCAGACTGAATGTCTCGGAAGTGTGTGTACACATATGTCCTTGATACACATAATAGATGTCTACGTCCATTGTTAGGAGTAGGTATCAAAGGGGATTAAGTAGCCGGGAGGTAAAATAACCAAAAGGTTACTGGGAAGTTCTTCACAGTAACCAAAAAGTAAGTATTATCAAAAAATAACTAGAGACCATGCCAAAACAGTTGAAAAGTTTTGGGTGAGGAGAAGGTTCCATTTTAGCTTTACTGGCAGAAGGATACAATGAGCATTAGGTTGCTTCCATACTTAAAATTTCAAAGACAGAGGTTCATAAGAACAAGTTCAAGCTGCAAACATTGAGAACAATGAAGCTTCAGACTGTCAGAGGGCAGAAATGATGCTTTACTGACCATGATGACCACCACCTCATTCGAATCTCACTTATTCCCCCTTTATTTTGCTTCGGAGCCAAAACCTGGGGTCCTGCAGTATCCAGGTAGGAGCACTGTGACACATAAAGAGACATTTAGGCCGCACTGCACCACTCGGCATTCCTACTACTACCTGGGATGTGATCAGGGCCGGCTCCAGGTGCATGTGGGCCCTTGGACGATAAATCTCAGTGGGCCCCCATACAGTATATTGACCCCACAGTGGCCCCCCATTCAGAATAATCACCCCCAGTCACTCCCCATTCAGAATAATCACCCCCAGTGACCCCCACACTGGGGTTTATACTGTATGGAGGGTCACTGGGGGTCATTATACTGTATGAGGGTCACTGGGGGTCATTATACTGTATAAGGGGCCCTCACTAGCTACAGTAGAACTGACTGGGCCCCACAGAAATTTTTGTACGAACATCCCCTCCCCCCCGTGGGATCACATTTTTCTATCCGTTTGATGTATACAAAAAAGGTACCGTATACAAATGTGCAGCACACCATGTTTTTGTATACGTATACTGCAGAGTCCAGTAGAAAAATACATACATTGACATATATGTTTTTTTACTACAGAACTGTATGGGGAACGGCCGCCACTGCATAGCATCAGTCCGAGGCATCTGTTAATGTATAGTGATGAACGGCATGGGTCATATTCCAATTCGTGATATTTTGTAGAATATTTGTTGAATATTCGCGAATTCGAATATTCGTTATATTCTACATTCTTTTTTTTTACTTGCCCTGAATTGCTGTGCAGTGACCCGCAAGATAGCATGTTTTTACCGTAATAAAGCTACTATCAACACAACTAACGGTGAGTGACGCTTTTCCGTCATCTCTTCAATATAGTAACTAGATAACACCGCCATATAGTGACCTGATAAAAGGGCATAAGAGGACACAGTACATGGTGTGGCAAAACCAACCTCGCCACTGGGTTTTGGAGGGGCCTGGCTACCAGCCTCTTGCCCCAGGATTATGGGCCCTCTCATCAGCCAGGCTTCCTTTGTTCACAAAGGACTTGTACTAACTTGAACCCCTGGTCTAATTTGTGCCATTTTGGGATGTTAAATGTCTATGTGTATTGTAAAGGGTGGGACATTGTATACGTTGAGTAGGGAGGTCTGTTCCATTGTCTATCTGTGTGTATTGGCGATGTCTCTTTGTCCTGAGAGATAATTGAATTACGTCTCGGTTGTCTCCAGGACAGAAGACATTGTGTATTCTCCTGCCTGTGATGATTGCATCAACCCAGTGTGAGGTAGAGGGGAGGATTTTGTGTGGGAGTGTCTGAGTGTTTTGTACGTGGTTATTGGCTGTTTTTACAAAACCCTGGGGGTGGTAACCTTATTGGAAGATGTGTATAAATCAATGCTTGTGTGTTCAAATAAAGAGTTCCTGCTTTACCCCTTCATGAAGTTTTGGCTCATGTTTGAGGAATGGGATAACTACACTCTTGGGGATTGCTATATCACAATACTCCCCTGAGTATAAGCTCTTGTAAGAGCTTGTTCATGGTTCCTGCTCTCTGGATTTAGGAGAGGTTCACCCACTGGAAGCTGAAGCCCGGTCTTGGGTCCAGCGTGGGTGGAGGACGGTGAGACCCCAACCAAGCTGCGGCGGTTTGTGGGGTCTGTGCTGGTTATGGTGTCAAGTTGAGTGCTTGGAGCCCTCGGGAAGCACTAGGAGCATCCATCAATGGAGGTACCCGGTCGGGGTGCTAGGAGATCCGTTACACATGGAATGACTAGGGGCACTGTACAGGGTATGGTAAGAGGGCACAATGCAGGGTATAAGGGGGCACAGTACAGGGTGGGGGGCACAGTCAGTTGACCCTGTGACATTAGAAGGTCCTTATGGTGCGTGAGGTTTACGCACCACCATAATGAGAGGCGGAGGAGTGAGGCAGGTGACCGGGGCCCTGGATGGACAGGAGGGTGGACACAGCAAGTAGGTGGAAGGGGCTCTGAGTGGGATTCATACAAGAAGTAGGGGCAGAAGGTCTGTGCAGGGCAGCAATAGGAGATCATAGGTTGGAACAGGAGCTCTGGATACATAAGTTAGGAAAGGAGACAGCAGGGGCTCCATGAGGATGAGATAGGACAGTATATGGGGGGCAGGGGCAGGTGTCATGGAGGCAAACTGCTTAATGAGGCAGTAAAACACCTACATCGCATGAAGCTGCTGGTCTACAGCATCCAGCAGCAGCTTGAAGAGTTCCCTGACATCCTCCCACCCCTCCTGTCCCACAGAGAAGAGACAGTCACAGTGCAGACTCACTCACAGACTGTCTGCATCTCTTCACACTTCTGGTCCACTAGGGTCTCTCTCCTCCTCAGGCAGCACATCCTGTGTAGAGTGGTCGTGTCTGAAGCTCCACAGCATGAAAGCTTGTAAGCTTGTGACTTAGCTCCCTGCGCTCCAGCAATGAGCGCTTCCATCTTTATTGATGGAAGCGCTCATAGCAGCGCACTGGGCCCCGTCACTTGCCCGGGTGTGCCGGGTACTGATGCCGACCCTGGATGCGATAGGGGCCCTGGGGGGCGGTTCATTGCATATGTCTCAACATTTATCTTTTGCGAAATTATGTAAAGAAATGCATTGCCAATCCGGAGGCCTTGGCATGAGAATAAGTATAACTGAAAATCTTTTCCTACGTCCTATTAACCAGTTCTAGACATGTTCCTCTTTGGAATAGGAATTATGCTTGAAACTGTACAAAAGCATGGGTGAGAAATGTATGTTTTGCCTAATCATTAATATTACACTATAAATGCTCAAACTGGACTTATACATCATAATTATCTGTATATGTGTTAACCATTTTTAAACCCAATATGTAAATGGATATAATAACTTTTTATCTGCTAAGTTCCCATGCAAACCAATACATTTTGCCATCTCCAATATATGATTTTTCATTGAAGGTACCGTACTCACTTCCATCAAAGAATTCACAATATCTCCTCTAATATCCAGAGCATTTCCCAGCAGTGGAAGAGGTGTTGGTCCAGGTGGAAGGTTCCCACGATTCCTTAATGAATTTAGGCTTAAATACAAGATAAAGCATAAGATACACAAGGTAAATAAAAGTGTTGGATAGTGTAATAAATCCATTACAAGTCAGTTCTTGCAAACATAGGAGCTTTACAATACTGTTCATCTTCAATATATATAAGCTAAAGAAACTTACCGTAGGTGGAGCAAAGAAGGGCAGAGCATTCATATGATAGGCTAGAAAGGTATTTAACTGCATGTGGACTGCAGCCAGAACCCACAATGAGAAATATATGTGAATACTGAAGCAAACAGGGTCATTCATCGTACAAATGGCATACCACCAAGTGCCGCCAGGTAGTACAACGATAACAATCTTCAGTTTGGTGACTATTCCATCAGACTGTGCACATCTATTAGGAAACATGTTGCACCTAGTAATCAAACTTACCCCAACAAATTCAAATGGATTTTGACAGTTCACACTTTTGTTCATGGATTCCACTGGGGTACTGGTCTGACTTTCCAGTATCTTTATGGCAATCTGTGACACTGTTCTTGTTGTGAAAAGTATTGGAACATCTGTTCACACCATTACAGTCAAAGTGGTCCAAAAGGATTCATTAAGTTCCACTTGAAAGCTATATCCTTCATAGATATCACGGCTCTCTTGAAAACAATAAGACCTTGTTTATACTGACATCTTGATAATATTTTACGACTTTTAATTGAGCTCATGACTTGCCCATGTATACACTGCAGCATCCTGCTCCCAGAGTCGCATTATACTGCAAAGTGCAAACATATTTTTGTCATGTCATGTATGCATTTACTGTGTATTTTCTGTACGTTGATGGTAATTATAGGCCACACTTATAGCCACCACTACATGGGGCTGGTGTCACCCTCTATATAAGAGAGGGCATAACAATCTAGAGCCAGTCTAAGCCAGTTCAGTGCAGTCTAAAACCAGCAAAGAGTGAAGATGTAGGTCTGACAGTTTAGCCCATCCTGGACCTGGATCCGCCCAGGATAGAGCCATAGCATTTCCAAAATAGAGCAGATGCAAGAGAGGTATAGAGAAAGACCTGTAGAGTTGAGCAGTCGTGAAAATCGCAAGCATCCGCAAGCAAGTGCGGATGCGGTGAGATTTTCACGCACGGTTGCTAGGAGATCATCGGGATGGGTACCCGATCTTTATTATTTTCCCTTATAACATGGTTATAAGGGAAAATAATAGCATTCTGAATACAGAATGCATAGTACAATTGGGCTGGAGAGGTTAAAAAAATTAATAAAAATAATTTAACTCACCTTAATCCACTTGTTCGTGCAGCCGGCCTCTCTTCTGTCTTCTTTTGTGAGGAATAGGACCTTTGATGAAGTCACTACGTTCATCACATGGTCCGTCACATGATCCATCACCGCGCAATGAAAACTGAACATCGGAACGCAATCGCAGTCAAAACTGACTGCAATTGCGTACCAACTCGCGCGGGTTTGCCGCAATGCACCGGGACGCATCTTATCTGGACACGCTCATGTGGAAGAGGCCTTATTTGTTATAATTTGGATGATTATGGCTTACAGCTTATGAAAACCCTAAAGTCACAATCTCAGGTCTCCTTTGCTCAGGGGGTATGGATTAATTAGCTGACTAGATTGTGACACTTTGAGCCTAGAATATTGAACCTTTTCACAATATTCAAATTTTAAGCTGCAATACTGAAATAAATGAACTTTTGCACGATATTCTAATTTTTCGAGTTTCTCCTGTATAGTACTGAAAAACTATAAAAATTGTTCTAACGATATTGTAAAATTAGATCGTATTTTCTGTTCAGACCTGTGGGAAAGTAACTTCCTAATTCAAACATCCAATATGCCTCACGGCTAAGGAGTTTTCGTTTGTGATTTCCTCCTCTAATTAGATAAATAATCCTTTCCACTCCCTGAACAGAAAACATTGCAAATTTCATAATATGGTATATAGTGTGAGGAATTAGCTCTTTTTCAGGGGTCATTCTCACAATTATGTCCACAACAGCTGGATTGCAGGTCCAAACGTCAGATTTATTTTTACAACAGCCAAACAAAAATAACAAAACAAACCCCTTGCCTATCTGGGCTCTAACTAAACAGGAACAATCCTACCTCATTTATAGCACCGTTCACACACTGTACCAACATGCGGCTTTTCCAGCCTATACTCCAGCACTTCCAGGCTGTAACAAAGTCCAGTACCTTTGGGGGATTGTGGCCCATAAGTCCGCCTGACTCTGGCCTAGCGACCGCCGATTCCCAGACCTCGTGGAGTCCCCCAAAGCTCAGGCTAACACCTAGCCCCGTGGCCCCTCAGCCAGCCCGGCTGAGACCACCCTTCCAGAGCCTCCAGCAGGCCTCTGTGGCACAAGATTCTCTCTCCCTGACTGACAGTCTGGGCTGGGCTCTTATCCCAGACTGATTGTGGCACCTGGTGCTGCCTTAGACCTGATGACTGACGGGGAAGACACAGAAACTCCATGAATCTCCTGTCACTGCCTCACATACCCCCACCCCTATGTTCAAGCCTGTAGGGGTGAACACTAGCATTAAATCCAGATGCTCGTGAACAGGCATTGACCTGGCCTACAGTCTTCCCCTTATTCTGCCAGATCCAGGACAACACAGCACTTTGTTTGTCACCCTCATGAGTTTATTACAGAGCCGATAAGAGCAGTGAGATTTTATTGCCCATCTAATGAGCCAGTACTGTCTTTTTAGATTTTTTTGCCTTCTGCACATGCTCCTCACATCCTTTCTTGGACTGCTGCAACTCTGGACCAAACTGGTCACAGTCATAGTTGTGTCCCGACTCTTTCTCCTTTGACTTGCGGAGCTCTTTCAGGAGAGCAGGCTTATCCGCGCTTATTCTTTTACATGCCTCCGATTCACTTCTTCCTTCTTTCCAGCAGTGTTTTTTCCTGCAGCACCCAAGGACTTCACGTCCTCCCACACCTCGGCCTCAACGTCTTGAGCCTTGGTTTTCTTGGACCCGGCATCATATACTTGCCCTCTTAAGTTCTTTTCCTCTTTCTCACCGAGGTAGGAGGTACCGGGGACCCCAGGAACTTCACCAGACTCGTCGACTTCTGACATTTTCTCCAGAGGCTCCCTTAGGACACGGTTCGTCTTTCGGGAAGTATTCAGGAGAGTCGGCCCATAGTAGTAAACAGGATTTACATACTGGTCGTCCATCTCCTCGTACTTCTTCTCCAGCATGCTACTAGCTACTTGGAAGGCCTTATAGGCGGAGGGGACGTCTTTTCTGACCAGGTCCTGGCTACACACTGCCATGAGCCTCTTGGCCTCTGCATCCATGTTAGCCCCATCAACGGGTTCAGCAGAAAGCTCTTCCATCTTCTCTGACTCGGCCGGCACTGCAACGCCACCATCTCCAGACCCATTCTTAACATGCTCTGGCTTAGACTTCTCCAGCTCATAGACGTTCTTCCCAACGTCATCCTTTGAGCTCATGAGACCCTCCATCTCTGCTCTAAGTTGCTTGTTCAGCCTCTCAAACTCTTCTCGCTCCTCAAGAGCTTCTTCAAGGGCTCTAGCCAAGGAAAGAGCCTTGATCTCCTTTTTCAGAGCATCAGCCTCCGCTTGGTCAAGTTCTTCGGCATATCGAACCGAGATGTATTTCTCTTCAGCCAGGAGCTGGTCAAACTTCTTATGTTTCTTCTCCAACTTAGACACAATTTGTCTCTGGTGTTCCAGGTCCACCATTCGATCACGTAACTCTTGGTCAAGTTGAGCAATCCTGGCTTCCAAAAGTCTTTTCTCCTCCAAGAGCAGATTTTCCTGAGATGCTGTTTGAGACCTCATCAGCCAGCTCATCCCTTTCCAGCTCCGCATGATGTCTGGATCGCTCAGAAGCTGCTAGTTCCTCTCGGAGTTGGAGAATTTCCGCTTCTATTTGTGACTCTAGATCCACCAGTTCATTAATGTCTTTCTGAGTCTCCTCCTTTGACTCCTCTGGAGCTTTCTCCAGTTGCTCTGCGAGACCAGCTAGTCTCTTCTCTAGTGTATCTAGGAACTGTGCGGAGCGAGTGAAAACATCTTCAAGTTTGTAGCTGTACTGACCTGTCAGGTCCTTTACCACGGCCTGGGTCTCATACACTAGGCTGAAGTCTCCCCACTTAACTCTCGTCATGTCAGATACAACTGTCATCTGGTCGCTACTAGTAACCACCTCAACTTCGCAAGACTTCGACCTGGTAGCTTCGCTCTCAGAGTTGCTAATGGTCACAGCACATACGTCACCTATGCTGCTCATGTCATTATTAACGCTGACCTCTAGGGGCACTGATGAGTTAATCCCTACCTGGGACATTACCTTATTGACCATAGAACACTGTGGAGACTGCATATCCACCTCTAGGACTGTCACACTTTCCTGTCTGTTCACCCCCTTAGGTTCAACCAGCTGTAATTTTTCAACATTTATCAACCTTTCTGACTTTTTATAATTTTCCCTCCAGGGGGCGCTATTTCCCCGACCACATCCTGCAATGGAAAAGGAATGTCATTATCATCACCTATTTTACAAGACGTCACATTTTCATTTTGCAGTTTACCAGCACCATTGTTTCTGATGATCACTTCATTTAAAGGGCTAGAAACCACTTCTGCAGGAGTTTCATCACCAATGCAGAAGGGTTTCCCCACTTCACCTCATGTACCTGCACCTTAACATCAAGTTCACATCTTTTACAAAAATCCACATTGTCATTATGGCGTTCAAGTAACTTTACACTTTCACTTTGCATCTTATCTGCACCCTTTTTCTCAATGTGCAGCTCCTTCACATTATCATTTAAAGGGACAGATACAGGTTCTGCAGGAGTTTTGTCACTTTCTGCAGAAGTGTCTCCATTACTCAAAACCTCCAAGCATAAGGGAAAATTACGGCCCAACATTCCCTCAGTGAGAACCACCTGATAGTCCGTATTATCCGCATAATTGTCCCGAACATATAACACTCTATCAGTCTCTGGGGCGGCTATCATGCTACAAACTACAAATTGGCGTGGTATTAAAAAGCATGAAGAGGGAATTGGCTATATGTTCAGTCCCTTATCCCCACATAATACGTAACTCCCTCCCAGCCCCATATAAATGACCACACAACACTACTGCTTGGATTTAATCGGCCACAGCAGCCGTTTATTAAATAAATACATAACATAACTTAATAAATTAACCAATGACGAGGGAGGTCCTAGAAGCCCCAATAACCTCATAAACACCGTAACAAACCTGCGACTCCATCTTGCCCCCAGCCGTTGAACCCAGCTCGGAGGCAGCAACTGATGGACGCCTAGTTCGTTAGTACCGGCTCCTCCATGAGAGTCCAGCCCCTACCGCGGGGCCCTCCCATCCTCAGATACCACCATATTTTCCACTTCCAGGACCTCCCCCGCCTCCATGACTGCTATGACAAACACTCCTGACCTACAACCCTACCCTGACCAACGTCATAAGCTCCAACCCCCCAACCATCACCATCACTCCCCCCCCTCCACCAAAAATCCTACTACAAACCCCATTCTTACTATACTTTCATTTATTTTTTTATATTTTTTTTAAACTATCACTGCCATCCCTAGGGACGGGAGGGTGGGCGTTTGCTTTCCCTGGCCGAATGCCTCTGCCCCCGCCTCCTCCTCACTCTGACCAGCAGCCCCTCCCCCTCGTTCTCATGACTACCCGCGCCCTTACTAACTTCTCTGCACCTTAACCCTTAACTCACCTGGCCCCTCTCAGCCAAAACCCTCTTCATGGCCGGCCTCCCCTTAACGCTGCGCTTCTTGTCCGGCCTCACTTGAAGAGGGAATTGGCTATATGTTCAGTCCCTTATCCCCACATAATACGTAACTCCCTCCCAGCCCCATATAAATGACCACACAACACTACTGCTTGGATTTAATCGGCCACAGCAGCCGTTTATTAAATAAATACATAACATAACTTAATAAATAAACCAATGACGAGGGAGGTCCTAGAAGCCCCAATAACCTCATAAACACCGTAACAAACCTGCGACTCCATCTTGCCCCCAGCCGTTGAACCCAGCTCGGAGGCAGCAACTGATGGACGCCTAGTTCGTTAGTACCGGCTCCTCCATGAGAGTCCAGCCCCTACCGCGGGGCCCTCCCATCCTCAGATACCACCATATTTTCCACTTCCAGGACCTCCCCCGCCTCCAAGAACGCGCAGCTTGACCTCCTCAAGCCTGCGCGTCCCTCCACATCCGTAACGCTATCTCCACTCCATTTTGGATCCCCAAAGACCACAGATCAGTCTCCACCGCATTCAAATGCACCCCATCCGTTCTCCAAAATGCACCAACTCCTTTTTCCAACTCCTCATGACGTACCGCCACAGCCCCATTCCGTGCCATAAACCTGCCCACTGCCCTATTCACCTTGATCCGGGCTTTATTAATGCTCTCCACAGACCTAGCCTCCCTCCATGACTTACGCGGTACAATGTCAGACCACACTGTAACAACACCCGGAAATAACGCCCAAATCCTCAGCAGGTCGAACTTCACATCTCGCACCAACTCCCTAAATGGCCGCCTCCCCAAGTCATTGCCCCCCACATGAAGCACCAACACATCCGGAGGCCTGTCCAACCGCGCAAACTGCTGCACCTCCCGCAAACCCCCCCCCCCCACAACATTCCTCTGACCCCTAACCACCTGACCGTAGCAACCTCCGAGGTCAACCCCAGCTGGCGGCCATTCGGCCTAACATCCGCTCTAATCGCCCCCCAGAACACATAGGAATGTCCTAAAATCCAGACCAAGGCCACCGGAAAATCTGCAAACAAACAAAAACAAAATTAACACAGCCCCCCAACCACTGATCAACAACTACAGAAGACCCAGCCTAATATAGGACTTAAATCGCGCCGACTCCCAACGCCCGATCCTCATAATTACCTCATCACTGACCCCCAATCTTGCCGCCTCAGTCGCAGTACCAATCCTGAACGAATGACCAGAATAATCCTTATCATGCACCCCCAAACTCCTCAAACATTTCTTAAACACTGCTAAGAACAGAAATCTCGACAGAAATGAACCATCCTCATGACGAAAAAACTGCAACGCATCCGTCTCCCTGCCCGACCAATACCTCCCCAAACACTGAACAGGGCACATACCACAACCCGTAACAGAAAACAAAGTAACCTGTCGACCTCTGCCCTCTGTCTTAGACCTGCGAATCCGCACAATGACCCTATCCTCCCCAATCTCCACGTCCTCACTAAGCAATCCCCCCGCACGACAAACACTGCCGCTCACCAACTCACCCAACCTGAAAGCCCCAAAAAACGCTAACGCAAATGCCGCCCTAAACAACCCCAACTCCCATCCTGAGCTACACACCACGCACAACTTCTCACCCATCTGAACCAATAGCTCAAAAGACACCGGTCTCCTACTATCTGTCACCCTACCCGCCCCCCTACGCCAGCCTTTCAAAACCTGTCTCACTAAAAAACATTTAGTTAAATCCTTCAATCCCCGCAGCCGAAAACCGAAAGCTACACCTGCAATCAACCGATTTACTTTGGACACCGACCAACCCTCACTCTTTAAATGCCCCAACAACATCACCAGCTTAACCCCCCGCATCATCCCCCCCTGCTCCCCAGTCCCCAATCCACTTCTCCCAGATTTCCCACGCCTTTCCATACTCCCTCCACGTACCAGGGCTCAGCGAATCCCTAAGCAAGCCCATCACCTCTCCTCCAAGATCCCCCACAGCCATGACGGACACTCCAGACCCTTCAACTCCGCTTCTGGCGCTAGAAGCCGGAACCGATCCCACTGTGAACGAGAAAGAGAGTCCGCCACAGAATTAGTCACTCCAGCAACATGCTTCGCCACCACCCAAACGTTAATCGACAAACACCGTAACACCAAAAACTGTAAAAGCTTAACCACCGGAGGGGAGGATGCTGATAAACTGTTAATAGCCTGGACAACCCCCAAATTGTCACAATTAAAATGCACCTTCCTATTCTCAAACCTATCACCCCACAACACCACTGCCATAACAATAGGAAAACAATCTAACAGTGCAATATTCGTCACCCAACCGCGCTCCACCCACGACTCCGGCCAACCGCCCGCACACCACTGCCCTTGACAATAAGCGCCAAAACCCACTCCCCCCGACGCATCCGTATACAATTCAAAATCCGCAACATCACAAACCTCCCCCATAACCAACGTCCTCCCATTATAATGTCCCTAAAAATTCCTGCCCAAACCCTTAAGTCACCTTTCAACTCTTTTCGCAACCTAACTAAGTGATAAGGCGCAGACACCCCCGCTGTAGCAGGCAGCCAGCCGTCTACAAAAAATCCTGCCCCATCAGCATAATCTGACATGCAAAATTAAGCTTCCCTAATAATGACTGCAGCTCCCGCAACCTAATCTTCTCCCTCCCTATGGCCTGATCGATTTCACGCCTCAAATTCCAGCACCTTGTCCGCTGGAAGCCTACACTCCATCCTCTACTGTGTCTATAACAATCCCCAGGAAACACAATTCAGTAACTGGACCCACCGTCTTCTCCATCGCTAACGGCACATCAAAACGCGCAAAAAACGACTGAACCGTGTGTAACAACAAAGAACATACCCGAGAATTCGCCGGCCCCAAACACAAAAAGTCATCTAAATAGTGAATAACCAATGCACAACCCAAAACATCTACCACCACCCACTCCAAAAATGAGCTGAACGTCTCAAAATACGCACAAGAGAGAGAGCACCCCATAGGCAAACACCTATCCACAAAATACTCCCCACCCCAATAACATCCCAACAAACCCATGCTCTCCACATGAACCGGAAGCAGCTGAAATGCCGCTTCAACATCAACTTTTGCCAACAACGCCCCCTGCCCACACCGTCTCACCCACCTAACAGCCGCATCAAATGACGTATACACCACCGAACACAATTCAGGATCTATACCATCATTGACCGACGCACCTTTCGGGTAAGACAAATGATGAATGAGCCGAAACTTATTCGGCTCCTTCTTGGGCACCACCCCCAAAGGAGACACTCTAAGGTTCGGAAGCGGCGGCACCTTAAACGGGCCAGCCATCCGCCCCAACGCAACTTCCCTATTTAACTTCTCGGTCACCACATCCGCATGATCAAGCGCAGACCTAAGATTCTTATGAACCACAGGCCCCGCCGTTATCTCCGCCGGGATGCGAAAACCACATCTAAAACCATCCCCCAATAGCCTGGCCGCCGCCCGGTCCGGGTACCTATCTAGAAATTCCTGCATCCTTTCCACCCGTACCGGTGTCCGACCCCTTTCCAACACCATCCCCCCCCTCTGCCTTCCTCCTCTAAAGCAACGGCTAGCCCCATGCGACCCTCCACAACCTGAGCATTTGCACTTAGCTCCAAACCTGCAGCTCACCTCATTAAAGAGGAAACATAACCCTTTCGCTGATGCTGCCGCCAATGCCCCCGGGCTCTGCCCGAAAGGATTGCCCAGCCCTAGGCGGTGCGGTCACCTTCAACCACAACCCAATGTCTTTGTGGTCCCACCGTATATCTGACCTAACCGCCTTACGCTGCCGAAACTGCTCGTCGTAACGGAGCCACCCCACACCGCCGTATACCCGATACGCCTCCCCTATCGCATCCTGGTAACAGAACAACGCCGAAAAACATTCCGGAGACTTCTCCCCAATGACACTTGCTAATATGGAAAACGCTTGCAGCCAATTAGCAAATGTGCGGGGAATCAACCTATGCCGCCGCTTCTCCTCGTCCTCTTTCTTTCCCTCATCCTTCTTCCCCCTATCCAAATTAAACCGTTCCAAAGGAAGCAAGGAAAAAATCTCCACATATTCCCCTTTCCAGATTTTTTCTTTTACCTCCTGTTTCAAATGGGCCCCCAAAGGGCCCTCAAAGCACACATACACCTCCCCACGCGCTCTATCATCCAACCTCTGCCCCTCTTCCTCACCCCCAACTTGAGTCTCCACCGACACCGCCCCCCCACTCGACCCGGCTACCGGTCCAGGCAACACGCCCCACGCCGGTAATGGCGACCCGCCCGCGGACCCCAAACTAGCCAACCACCCTGCCAAACCCCCCAGCAACTGCCCCAAACCCTTTCCTAAATCACCCATGGCCACCCCCCCCCAACACTTCCCACCGGGAAGCCCTGCGCTAACAAGGGACCCCAATTAGTCTCACTAGGCACCACGGGCGCTGTGACTCCCGCTGCCGCAGATCCTGACTCCCGCTGCTCCGCCTCAACTTCGGCGCTCCTCCTGGACATTGAAGGCGATTCCTCCCGGACGACTTGAACTGCCCGCTGTATAATGCTGACCGGCCTCTGGCCCACAGACGCGGCTCCCGCTCCTTTACTGAGCCTGCACAGCTCTTCCCGCCCATTCTGCGCAACCCGAAGCATGTGGATCTCCTCACACCGCTGAGTAGACCGCCCGCTGAGACCTGGACTGGGCCGGTCCACCGTTCCTGGTCCCGCATCCTCAAGACTAACAGGTGAGAGTGGGGGAAGGGGCGTCCCACTCCACTCTGGGCCCTGCCGTGTACTGGGATTCCTCCCGCGACGAGAGCGCCCTGCTGAAGGCTGAGCAGACCCTCTCCGCCACGAAGGGTCCCTGGAGGGGCTCCCCACTCGGCGCCAGACCCTGGGGGTGCATTCAGGACTAAGTCGCGCCGGTGGGACACCCCGCCGCGGCCGGACAGCCCTTACAGTGGGGGTGGCTGCAGAAGCAGGGGCAATAACGCACGCACCCACCTGCTCCTGCAACCAGCCAGGCCCCCGCACCTCCGCCTCCCTGCGCAGAAACTCCAGCATCTCCTCCACTGCTTTCCCTGGCCGAATGCCTCTGCCCCCCGCCTCCTCCTCACTCTGACCAGCAGCCCCTCCCTCTCGTTCTCATGACTACCCGCGCCCTTTCTAACTTCTCTGCACCTCAACCCTTAACTCACCAAAACCCTCTTCATGGCCGGCCTCCCCTTAACGCTGCGCTTCTTGTCCGGCCTCACTGGAAGTGCTCAACCCCATATGCAGTGGTGCAGCTATACTGGGGGTGGGGGGGGGCAGATCCTGCACTTGTGGTCCGCTGCTAATGGCAATCCCCAGCAAAAATGCATACAATGGAGGATGCCTGCAGCGGACCACAAGTACCACAATGGACATCCTACACAGGATAGCAAATGTGTGGATGTGAACAGTATATACTGTATAATATAACAGAAACAAAGACAGGTGCACTCTGCGGCCTTACTAAGCCCTTAAACTAGTGTTAGAATTGAGAGATTAGCCAACATGTCTGAGCCCGAGCACCGCGCCAAGGTTCCCTTAAGTAGCTCGGGACCTAACGCTAAACCTACCTTGGCCATGTGGGCAATACCAGGAGCCAGTGGGCGAATTACAGGATCGCAAAGTCCGACTCAAAGCAATCTCCCAGTAACCTCCAGCATGTGACCATGCATACAATGGAAGGAGGCAGAGAGCTCTGAGCCCCACCCAAGACTGGCTGATATAGCCCGGGCCTCACACATGCACCAGAATGCTGCCTGTAGATGGAAACAAAGGCAAATTCAGACTAGGAGTTTCTACACCTCCAAAAAATTCAAAATACAAACCACAAATTGGCGTGGTATTAAAAAGCAGGAAGTGCTCAACCCCATATGCAGTGGTGCATCTATACCGGGGGGGGGGGGGGAAGATCCTTATCATGCTACCTCTTACTCAGGCTAGCATATGATCTCTGACTTTCACCACCCCAACTCTAGCTTTGATCACAAACTCCTTGGGGCGACCCACAGACCTTCTCCCCTGCAGGTTCCTGCGAGGGAGAAGCCGCAACAGGCTTACCCGCCTGTTCAGACCCTGCGTTTTTCCCAATTTCACTGACTAACTGACCGGCCCAGCCGGTTTCAACTGCGGCCGGCTCACCGTCACTGGGACTGCCACAAAACTATTAACAGGAACAGTCTTACGGCCTGACGTTGTGGATTCAGGAGACAACGATATTCCCAGGACATCTCTACCAAGATCACCGGCCTTCTCTTGGTTCCTGGTATGCCGAACACCGGCAGACTCCTTACTGCAACCGTTGCCACTGAAAACAGCATGGCCTGGAGTCCCAACTTTTCCTGGACGGTCACTCTAGCCGCACCCTTTAGGACTCTGTGCACAGTCGCAGGTAACATAGGAACTCCGGAAAACCGCACTGTTCTCCATCTTCTTGTCTTCCCGGCGGTTGCCCTTGGCAACGGCATATATTTGCTTTTGCACCGGAACTCCGACCGCAGAACGTGACGTACTCTCGCCATATCAAATCTGCCAAAATAAGGGAAAATCCTTGCCCAGCACAAATTCTGGCCTCAGGGTCTCGTACTTCAACAGCTCCCACTGCACGGAGCCATAGTCAGTTATAAAGGGAAACAACACCTTAGCTGTTGTCTTTGGCCCTCTTGTCACAAAGTCCAGAATTTCGGGCAGGACCAGAGACACTTGCTGGCGGGAGTCCCCACAATCACTATCTCACAGGACTTTTCCCACGGGTTCCATAGGGTTGCCACCTTTTTTTAAAGCCAAACCCGAACAGAAGGGAGGGAGGGTGGGCGTGTCTGAAGTCAGTGCCACCCTCGGCTAGCATCGCATCACTCCCAGCTGATCGCTGTGCCCGGGTCTGAGAAAGGCTTGTACCCGGGCACAGGATTACAAACCTGGACTGTCTGGGTCATTCCCATATGGGTGGCAACCGTAGGGCTCCATCATTTTGCAGCCATTTTGACAGGTCAATTTCTTTTACTGTGCTTCTTACCCTTTAAATCCCTGCACAGCTTGCACCTCAGAAAAAAAGTCCAGATTAACACCAGCAGCACCTGCTCCAACGAACAAACAGGCTCCTGAGTTGTCAATGCCACTAGCAACCGCTTGTTGTCAATGCCACTAGCAACTTGCTTTTTACTTTTCAGCACGGACGCCTGTACGCATCTTCCACCAATTGTGAGGGATTAGCTCTTTTTCGGGGGTCATTCTCACAATTATGTCCACAACAGCCGGATTGCAGGGCGAAACGTCAGGTTTATTTTTACAACAGCCAAACAAAAATAATAAAACAAACCCCTTGCCAGTCTGGGCTCTAACTAAACATGAATAATCCTACCTCACTTATAGCACCGTTCACACACGGTTCCAACATGCGGCTTTTCCAGCCCATACTTCAGTACTTCCAGGTTGTAAAAAAGTCCAGTACCTTTGGGGGATTGTGGCTATGAAGTCTGTCTGACTCTGGCCTAGCAACCGTCGATTCCCAGACCTCACGGAGTCCCCCAAAGCTCAGGCTAACACCTACCTGTAGCCCCGTTGCCCTTCAGCCAGCCTGACTAAGACCACCCTTCCAGAGCCTCCAGCAGGCCTTTGTGACACCAAGATTCTCTCTCCCTGACTGACAGTCTGGGCTGGGCTCTTATCCCAGACTGATTGTGGCACCTGGTGCTGCCTCAGACCTGGTGACTGACGGGGAAGACACAGAAACTCCTGTCATGAATCTCCCCTAGCAACTATGAGGCCTGTCATTGCCTCACAATAGTGATGGACGAACATCGGCCGGGATGATTCGTGAATCAAATGTTCGTGAACCGCTCGTTCGCGGCGGGCCCCATTCACTTTAATGGCAGGGGAACCTTAAAAACCTTCAGGTCATATTTGCAGCCAGCAAACACTTACTAGAAGTACACAAATAGTCCTACAACATGGACAGTGATATACCAGAGGGGGATCACTTGCAAAAATTCCCACAAAAAATATGTATTTTAATCAGGGGCCATTTTTATGCGTCTTAAAGGGAAACTCTAAAAAATGTGCCCTGCTCGAGCCTATAATTTTTTTATTTCCTATCGGTTTGATGTATACAAATGTGCAGCACTCCACGTTTTTGTATCCTGCAGAGTCCATAAAAAAATGCATACATTAACGTAATTTTTTTTTTCTACCATGGAACTGTATGGTGAACGGACGCCACTGTACGGCATCAGTCAGAGGCGCATACAATTTTGGTATGCATTAAATGGATGGCAAAAATAGGATGTGAACCCAGCCTTAGTGTCAGAATAAGCACCAGTACACAGGGGAGCAGCATGGCGGAGAGGGGAGGCCGCCATGTACTGACAGAGTGCTACCTGGTCCTGGTGGTCAGGGATGAAGACTGTGTTTCTCAAGGCTCATTTTCTACTGGGAAATACTGGGCACAGTATAATACACTAAAATCTATATTATATAAAGATATTAGCCATACCCCCGAATAATAATACAATTAGGTGGTGATTTATTATATAGAAATACGTCTATGTTAGGCGTATTTCTGACACAGATTGTGGCGCAAAAGTTCTTAGCACCGCAATCTGCATATTTTTCCCGTTCATGCCAGGTCTAAAAAAAGGATGGCGTGGGCAGGGAAAGGGATACGGTTATGGCCATCCAGTTATTGGATACCATACATTGACCGGATAACACCTCTGCACAGTGACCGGATAACACTGCCATACCGTGACCGGATAAAAGGGTATAAGAGGG
This sequence comes from Bufo gargarizans, assembly GCF_014858855.1. Lineage (NCBI taxonomy): Eukaryota > Metazoa > Chordata > Amphibia > Anura > Bufonidae > Bufo > Bufo gargarizans. The sequence goes on from NW_025334252.1 coordinate 149,804, forward strand.
CACAGTACAGGGAATGACTAGGGGCACTGCACAGGGTGTGGTAAGAGGGCACAATGCAGGGTATAAGGGGGCACAGTACGGGATGAGGGGCACAGTACGGGGTGGGGAGCACAGTCACATGACCCTGTGACAATAAAATGTCCTTATGGGGAATGCGGTTCATACGCCACCATAATGAGAGGCAGAGGAGTGAGACAGGGGTGTGATTATGTCGGACAGTACAGGCCCTAAAAATTAGACAATCGGCATTCGCCTGACAGCAAAGAACTTTGGATTCTGTGGTTGGAGGTACATTAGGCGGTCATAGGATAAAAATGTAACTGTAGGCCAGTACAGGCCCCAAAAATTAGGCATTCACCTTATATAAAAGGCCTTTTATGCCACTGTATATACATAAGGCAAGGACCATTCTTTGTTCTGTGTGGTGGCGGATATGTGTGGGCTAGCATAAGGAAATTCAATTACATGTGGTCATTACAGGTGTTGAATTCCTCCGAGATCCATGCCTCATTCATTTAAAAAAATGGGCGGCGCTATGTGACTCCAGCTTAAATAGAGGCTGGGTCACATGGTGCTCTGGCCAATCACAGCCATGCCAATAGTAGGCATGGCTGTGACGGCCTCTTGGGGCAAGTAGTATGACGCTTGTTGATTGGCTGCTTTGCAGCCTTTCAAAAAGCGCCAAGAAAGCGTCACAAACGCGCCAAGAAAGCGACGAACACCGAACCCGAACCCGGACTTTTACGAAAATGTCCGGGTTCGGGTCCGTGTCACGGACACCCCAAAATTCGGTACGAACCCAAACTATACAGTTCGAGTTCGCTCATCCCTAGTCATGGATCAAAGTTCGGGACAATGCAAAAGAATATGATGCGAACGGACATCGCCATATGTTCGCATAATCAGCTGAAAGTTCGCCGTGAACCGACCGCCGGACAAACAGCATTCATTAATGGTATATAATAAATGTTTGCGTATTCTACTTTTTATTTGTTTTGTAGTGCAACCTACATATAGTAGAAGACAATCTCTGCAGGTGATTAAATAAGTTGCATAATCTGTGTTCCAGTTCAAATATTGTTTTATGGTGTAATTCTTGCCATTCACAGGAGATGTCGCATTTTCACACACTCACATGTATTTACAACAGATACATCTGTTACTACCACATTTGTAGCTCCCTTTATAGGTGAGCCACATAGGTGGAGTTGCTGATCGTTCCTGGAAAAGACTGGGCCTGATTTTTTTTTGTCCTATGATTGTGGCTCTGCGGGCCACACATTTAACCCTCTCATTGACTATCTCTTTCCACGGCTGGTCAAAGTTTAGTACAGGGAGATGTCGCTGTATGATATTACAAATCTCTGTGTATTCCTTGTTGTAACCTGTCACAAAAGTTGCTGGCTTCCCTTTTTTTATCTTTTTTTGTTATTTTCCTATCCGAAACTGTCTTTTGGAGATATATTAATTTCCTTCTGTCTAAAGAGAGAGCCCATTTTTTTGCCTCCTCTTTAGACTATGTAGCATAATTTTTCGCAAGCAATCTGCTACCGATATTATCTGCTTCCCTCATAAATGCAGTACTAGCTGAACAGTTGCATCTTGCTCGCCATATTTCGCCCCTTGGTACAGTATGTTCCTTGTCACATGAGGTGGGTGACATAAAGTCGCTAAAAGGGTAATATTGCCAGCCGTCTCTTTTCTATGGGTTGATGTTGAGATTACTGAATTGGTGGCATCACCATATAAATGCAGGTCCATAAATACTATAGATTTCGGATCATGTTGGATGCTAAATTGGATTGTATCTATCCTCTCATTGAAGTATTCACCTAAAGCTGAAATGTCTGCCACATCGCCAATCCATATAATCAACAGATCGTCTATGTAGCGTCCATACCACTTGATATTATCTAAAAAAGGGTTAGCTTCCGTAAATAAAAACTGTCTTTCCCACCAATCCATGAAAATATTAGCTATGGGAGGCGAAAATTTCACCCCCCATAGAGACTCCTGCCAGCTGCAAATAATACTCCTCATTAAACATGAAAAAATTATGCTTTTTCATGTTCAGAAACCAAAAACCACTGTAAAGCTTGTATTGCTAATTCATGGGGAATATTGGTATATAGCGATACCACATCTGCTGTTATCCATTGATAATTAGCATTCCACTGTAAACTGTCGCAAGCTTGCAATACAGTACGTGAATCTTTCAAATATCCGAAAATTAGCGGTACCAAAGGTTGCAGGAGAGAATCCACCCAGTTTGATAATTTCTCAGAGTAATAACCAATACCAGCAACTATTGGTCTCATAGGGGGTGGAAACTCTCCTTTATGTATCTTAGGCAAAGCATGAAAGATAGAAACGATGGGATGTTCCACACATATATATATATATTCCATTTCTTTTTTACTCAAAATACTCATGGCGAAACCACACTGCACCAAATCCTGCAATTTTTTTCTGATAGAAGGAGAGAGGATTGCTCTTCAGTAGGCAGTAAGTTGCTAAATCTCCCAACATTTTCAAAATTTGTGATTCATACACATAACTTTCCATTAGAACAACTGCTCCACCCTTATCATCTTTTTTAATTACTATATCCCATCTCTATATTAATTTATTTAGTGCATTGTGTTCATCCATGGACATGTTGAAACCATTCTTATGTGGAATTGGGCACCCCACCCTTTCCTTTCTCAGTAATATTTTTTCATGTAACGCACATACATTTTTCCCACTAGATCCTGGAAACGATCCAGAGCAGGAGATCTCGATTGTAATGGATAAAAATCACTGTTTGATGTATTTTGTTTGTGAGTCTCATCCTGCTCTTGGCGCATTTCCTGCAGAGAAGCTATTTGAACTAATTCCCTGAACTCTAAGGAAAAAATAGATGTATAAATAAAATACTGGGCACTCTCCAAATATATGTACCTCACAGTTTATTGATAATATTAAGCAAGCAATTCATAAAACACACATGATTAGGATGATTAGTAAAACATATATGTAAAAAAAATTTAAAAAACTGAATAAGTTAATAAAAATATCAAGAGCCCTGGATAATGATATGTCCCAAATCTGTGGGGATGATAATGCTAAAAGTAAATGTCCATTCCACTTTGATGTTAAAATTCTGTATTGATGTTAAAATTCTGTACAGTCTTTGCAAGAAAAAAGAGAAAAGAAATCCACAGTGTTATTGTCCTTCAAGTAGAAAACAGAAAAGTAGCTGGTGAATAGCAGTGATTGTTATGTGCGGCGTCCCGCTGTTACTCACTGTTACGATGTTACACCAGATTCTGCTGCTATGCCAAAGCCTTTCGGAGTTGTAGATAGGATCGGTATTTCTTTCGGTCCTTTCCCCACGCTGTCTTTTAACACGCCGCTCTATAGATGTGAGTTTCGGCGCTTGTTGCATTCATCGGCTCCTTTTTCAGCGCTGGACGAGCGTCATACGTCCCTCTAGTGAATCTATGTCGGATGCGCCTTGGATCTCCGATCTTGACAGGGTTAACTTGGGGTGTAAGTGGTCCTTCAGCTGGCAAGTTCAATGTCCATAGGGGGGTTTTTCTTTACACCAAACGCGTTTCGGGGTCCTTTATCACCCCTTCCTCAGTGGTAGTGAGGCCCCCTTCCTGACTTTCTTTTTATAGTTGTTGGTGATTTAATTATTGACATCTCCTGTGTGGTTTGGGCTTGCTTAGCAAAACTTGGTGTGGATTTCAGAACGCCCATTTTTCCACGTTTTCTCTCTTTATTTACCCCATCGAGTTATTTTATGTGTGGAATGGATCTTATCCATTAGTTTGCTGCACAAAGATCATATTCATTATCAATTGAAATCATACTACATTTCATTTCAATGTGTTTGTTTTGTAGCAGTTCATTTTACTACATATGATGACAAATGTATCCTTTTTTCGTGTTGCATCTGCACTTTATAACCCACCGCTAGCTGTTTCCTGCGGCAATCAAGCGGTTTTATTTTAGTTCATTATTGGTGCAACAGATACATCTCCCCATATACATTGACCTACCCCAAATATTTGGTCAATTTTACTTCTTTTGTTAAATTGCATACATATGTGATAAACGAACTACACAGTATTGAACACTATAAAAAGGCATATATCATATCGACTGAATTAAAATACCAGTGGCATATAAAAAATCATTCCATAAGTAATTATTACCAATCTAATATACGGGTACATAATAGATTTAAGATTTTTATTTCAATAGAATGTAAAAATAAAAAATAAAAAATATATATTGAAATCAGAATAGAAATACAATAGTGACATGTAAATACAAAATATGATATATAAAATTTCCCAATTCTGCTCTATTTAAAAGGTATAGAGGAAGGTACGGATCTGCAGGTCCTACATGAATATACCGGGTAAAGGACTGATGGACCGGTGGAAGTCCGCCGCGAAGGACCGGACCCCCCCAGAAATAAACTCACTGGGAAGGATTCCCTCCCCCGCGGCGGGCCCCCACCCATCTCACAGGAATCCGAAGAGCTCGAACTCCGCGTTCAGTCCTCCCGGTATAAGTGTATTAAATTCATATATTCTCTGCGTCTCCAATCTGGACATCTTGCTGATGTGGTCTCCCCCCCTCCATTCTTTAATTACCTTATCTATTGCGGCGAATTTGAGACCTGATGGATCCTGATTGTGTAACATCTTAAAGTGTTTTGACAAAGCATGTGTTTCCAAACCTTTTTTGATATTAGCTATATGTTCGGAAATGCGCTTTTTTAGAGTTCTCTTCGTCCTCCCTATATACTGTTTCCCACATGGGCACTCTATCACATAAATCACGTTTTCGGAACTGCAGGATAGGAATTCTTTTATCGCATGTTTGTGTTGATTCACTGTTGATATTACTTCTACTGTCTTCCGTGGGAATACAGTGACCTTGCAGTTTCTACATTGCCCGCATCTATAGAATCCCTCCATGTGTATCCAATTTTGTACAGACAATGTGTGTTCTTTTTGCCTTTTTATTGTTGGTGCCACAATATTTGCCAAATTGCGCGCTTTAGTAAAAGTGATGCATGGGTTAGGTGGAATTAAGGGACCTATTATTTTTTCTTTTTTTAATATATCCCAGTGTTTACTTATTATTCCCTTAATTTTTCTGTACTCGTTATTGAATGGAAGTATAATTCTTATTTGTTCCTTTTTCGCCTCTATATCTTCCCCTTTTTTATTTTCGAAAAAATCTTTCCTATGCATTCCTCTTACTTTATCAAGGGATCTTTTAATTAAATGTTCCGGATATTCCTTTTCCCTAAAGGCTTCTGTCATTGTTATCGCCTCCTTCTCAAATTGTTCTTCCACTGTACAATTACGTTTTATTCGTTGGAATTGTCCCTGTGGAATATTCATCAGCCAATTGGGGAGGTGACAGCTACTATATAGAATGTAGCTGTTTCTGGATGTGGGTTTAATGTACGTACAGTTTTTTAGCATATCATCCTCCACATATATTTTTAGATCTAAAAATTCCAAAGATTCTTGACTGATATTATAGGTAAATTTTAAGTTAAAATCATTTGTATTAATATTATTTAAAAATTCTTCTAAACTGCTTCTACCCGATTTCCAAATAAAAAACACGTCGTCGATGTATCTTTTCCAGAGCACCAGGTTCGTCCCCAGTTGGGGAGCAACAATCATCTCTTCCCAAAAAGCCATAAATAAGTTGGCGTAACTGGGGGCGAACCTGGTGCCCATCGCCGTGCCTTGGGTTTGCAAGTAAAAACTGCCCTCATAATAAAAATAATTGTGTGTTAAAATGAAGTGTATCCCCTCTATTAAAAACTCAATTTGTTTATCCTTTAAACTACCTTCTTTTTTTAAAAAGGTTTTCACTGCCTCCTTACCCTGTTCGTGCCTAATAATTGTGTACAGAGAGTGAACATCCAAAGTACCCATCCACCAGCCTTCCTCAAATGCCATATTTTCTACCGTTTTAATTACTTCTGTTGAATCTTTTGTATAGGAAGGAATTTTTTTTTTTTCAAAAAAAAATTCCTTCCTATACAAAAGATTCAACAGAAGTAATTAAAACGGTAGAAAATATGGCATTTGAGGAAGGCTGGTGGATGGGTACTTTGGATGTTCACTCTCTGTACACAATTATTAGGCACGAACAGGGTAAGGAGGCAGTGAAAACCTTTTTAAAAAAAGAAGGTAGTTTAAAGGATAAACAAATTGAGTTTTTAATAGAGGGGATACACTTCATTTTAACACACAATTATTTTTATTATGAGGGCAGTTTTTACTTGCAAACCCAAGGCACGGCGATGGGCACCAGGTTCGCCCCCAGTTACGCCAACTTATTTATGGCTTTTTGGGAAGAGATGATTGTTGCTCCCCAACTGGGGACGAACCTGGTGCTCTGGAAAAGATACATCGACGACGTGTTTTTTATTTGGAAATCGGGTAGAAGCAGTTTAGAAGAATTTTTAAATAATATTAATACAAATGATTTTAACTTAAAATTTACCTATAATATCAGTCAAGAATCTTTGGAATTTTTAGATCTAAAAATATATGTGGAGGATGATATGCTAAAAAACTGTACGTACATTAAACCCACATCCAGAAACAGCTACATTCTATATAGTAGCTGTCACCTCCCCAATTGGCTGATGAATATTCCACAGGGACAATTCCAACGAATAAAACGTAATTGTACAGTGGAAGAACAATTTGAGAAGGAGGCGATAACAATGACAGAAGCCTTTAGGGAAAAGGAATATCCGGAACATTTAATTAAAAGATCCCTTGATAAAGTAAGAGGAATGCATAGGAAAGATTTTTTCGAAAATAAAAAAGGGGAAGATATAGAGGCGAAAAAGGAACAAATAAGAATTATACTTCCATTCAATAACGAGTACAGAAAAATTAAGGGAATAATAAGTAAACACTGGGATATATTAAAAAAAGAAAAAATAATAGGTCCCTTAATTCCACCTAACCCATGCATCACTTTTACTAAAGCGCGCAATTTGGCAAATATTGTGGCACCAACAATAAAAAGGCAAAAAGAACACACATTGTCTGTACAAAATTGGATACACATGGAGGGATTCTATAGATGCGGGCAATGTAGAAACTGCAAGGTCACTGTATTCCCACGGAAGACAGTAGAAGTAATATCAACAGTGAATCAACACAAACATGCGATAAAAGAATTCCTATCCTGCAGTTCCGAAAACGTGATTTATGTGATAGAGTGCCCATGTGGGAAACAGTATATAGGGAGGACGAAGAGAACTCTAAAAAAGCGCATTTCCGAACATATAGCTAATATCAAAAAAGGTTTGGAAACACATGCTTTGTCAAAACACTTTAAGATGTTACACAATCAGGATCCATCAGGTCTCAAATTCGCCGCAATAGATAAGGTAATTAAAGAATGGAGGGGGGGAGACCACATCAGCAAGATGTCCAGATTGGAGACGCAGAGAATATATGAATTTAATACACTTATACCGGGAGGACTGAACGCGGAGTTCGAGCTCTTCGGATTCCTGTGAGATGGGTGGGGGCCCGCCGCGGGGGAGGGAATCCTTCCCAGTGAGTTTATTTCTGGGGGGGTCCGGTCCTTCGCGGCGGACTTCCACCGGTCCATCAGTCCTTTACCCGGTATATTCATGTAGGACCTGCAGATCCGTACCTTCCTCTATACCTTTTAAATAGAGCAGAATTGGGAAATTTTATATATCATATTTTGTATTTACATGTCACTATTGTATTTCTATTCTGATTTCAATATATATTTTTTATTTTTTATTTTTACATTCTATTGAAATAAAAATCTTAAATCTATTATGTACCCGTATATTAGATTGGTAATAATTACTTATGGAATGATTTTTTATATGCCACTGGTATTTTAATTCAGTCGATATGATATATGCCTTTTTATAGTGTTCAATACTGTGTAGTTCGTTTATCACATATGTATGCAATTTAACAAAAGAAGTAAAATTGACCAAATATTTGGGGTAGGTCAATGTATATGGGGAGATGTATCTGTTGCACCAATAATGAACTAAAATAAAACCGCTTGATTGCCGCAGGAAACAGCTAGCGGTGGGTTATAAAGTGCAGATGCAACACGAAAAAAGGATACATTTGTCATCATATGTAGTAAAATGAACTGCTACAAAACAAACACATTGAAATGAAATGTAGTATGATTTCAATTGATAATGAATATGATCTTTGTGCAGCAAACTAATGGATAAGATCCATTCCACACATAAAATAACTCGATGGGGTAAATAAAGAGAGAAAACGTGGAAAAATGGGCGTTCTGAAATCCACACCAAGTTTTGCTAAGCAAGCCCAAACCACACAGGAGATGTCAATAATTAAATCACCAACAACTATAAAAAGAAAGTCAGGAAGGGGGCCTCACTACCACTGAGGAAGGGGTGATAAAGGACCCCGAAACGCGTTTGGTGTAAAGAAAAACCCCCCTATGGACATTGAACTTGCCAGCTGAAGGACCACTTACACCCCAAGTTAACCCTGTCAAGATCGGAGATCCAAGGCGCATCCGACATAGATTCACTAGAGGGACGTATGACGCTCGTCCAGCGCTGAAAAAGGAGCCGATGAATGCAACAAGCGCCGAAACTCACATCTATAGAGCGGCGTGTTAAAAGACAGCGTGGGGAAAGGACCGAAAGAAATACCGATCCTATCTACAACTCCGAAAGGCTTTGGCATAGCAGCAGAATCTGGTGTAACATCGTAACAGTGAGTAACAGCGGGACGCCGCACATAACAATCACTGCTATTCACCAGCTACTTTTCTGTTTTCTACTTGAAGGACAATAACACTGTGGATTTCTTTTCTCTTTTTTCTTGCAAAGACTGTACAGAATTTTAACATCAATACAGAATTTTAACATCAAAGTGGAATGGACATTTACTTTTAGCATTATCATCCCCACAGATTTGGGACATATCATTATCCAGGGCTCTTGATATTTTTATTAACTTATTCAGTTTTTTAAAATTTTTTTACATATATGTTTTACTAATCATCCTAATCATGTGTGTTTTATGAATTGCTTGCTTAATATTATCAATAAACTGTGAGGTACATATATTTGGAGAGTGCCCAGTATTTTATTTATATATTATTCACTTTTAAAAGGAAGGGTGATTCCTTTTTTACTGAGAGCACCTCCTCCATTGTTTGCACCATTCCTGTGCGTCACTCTCTGCACGAAAAAATAGATGTATTTGAAATATACTGTGTACTGACATCCAAAAGATTATCAAAAGAATCATTCATGGTCTGGAAATATTTTTTGAAAGTCAAAATTCGTGCTAGTCTGTTGACATCTCTAATTGTTCGATATAGATCAAAATGTTGGAGCGAACAACAGTCCCCTTTTTAATAAATCCTCTTGTGTCTGTGACAAAATGGTGGATGATAAATTTATCACTTGGAGATCATTTATTCCTGCTTGTGGCGAGAGGGATATCGCTGTCCTCCTGCGATGTTTCCTGCCCGCCCGGTGTTTTTTGCCATTGGTTTCCTTCCCGTTACACCTCTTTCTGTTGGTATATATTAGTAGTATAAAATTAGTAGGAGAATTGTTCATTTCTGGTGCTGAATCAGATGACTCAATCTCAGTTGAGCTAAAGGAAACCTTAGCTGAACGCTTTCTCCTGTTTTTCTTAAAATTGAGCGGGGAGTATTTGCTCTGGCTTCTGACCAGGAATAAACCACATGTGATTTACAGTCCAGGAGATCTCTGTTGAATTTATCTTGTTTACACTGTGCAAGATTCTCTTCCAATTTTGTTAGATTGTCCTTCAACTTGCTGTCCAGCTCCTCAAATAGGGGCTTGTTTACATGAGGCAACAGGCTGTCTTGCATTTTTTTTTATATCATCCCGCACAGGGCCGGTGCAAGGATTTGTGCCAACACAAGCGAAGCTACATTTTGCCCCCCATGTCAGCCATTATCCCCCCATGTAAGCCATCATGCCCCCATGTCACATTTCTCCACCTCCATGTCACATTTCCCCCCTCCATGTCACATTTCTCCCCCTCTTTTTTACATAATCCCCTCTGTCACATTACCCCCATGTCACATTTCTCCCCCATGTCAGTTTTCTCCCCCTCCATGTCACATTTCACCCCCTCCAAGTCACATTTCTCCCCCTCAAGGCCTCAATGTAAATTTTTTCCTCCTCCATGTCAAATCACCTATGTTACATCAGCCCTCCATGTCACATTTCTCCCCCTCCATCCATGTCACATTTCTCCCCCTCCAAACCATGTCACATCACCTCCTTCATGTCACATCACGATGACATCATTACCCCCTATTGTGTCACATTTCTCCCCCCCCCCCCATGGCACATCATCCTCGCCGGCCGGCCCTGGCCCCATCCCCATGTCACAGACTACAGACATTGTCCCCCCTCCCATCATGTCACCCCCCCTCCATTTATGATTGTTGTTTATGTAATAATTTTATTAAAACACATTTATGCCATGCACTCTGTCGCTAGTGCGCTCATCAGTGATCACCTACCCATCTGTCCTGCTGCTACAGCAATCTGCTACAGAAATCTGATTCACAGACACAGTCAGCTCCAGTCCCTGCTGCCGCCCGCTGCCACTGCGTCACTCGCCAGTCACACCCCCTTGGCCTGACCCCGTGACCGTGTTGCCGTGCCCATGCCGCTCTGTGAGTGAGGGCCAGGGCCGCACAGCGCACGCAGGCTGGGAGGGGCGGCCAGTGGTGCTGCGGCGCAATTCACAAGTAAGTGATTTTAAAAAAAAGGTTTGTTTTTCCGCCCTCCCCCAGTGTGCGCCCTACGGCAGCCGCTTGGTCTGCCTTATGCATGCAGCTAATCAGCAGCCAGCCCTGTGATGTCATAGCCCTATAAATACGGCAGCTTATTTAGATTCTGCCATTTTCCAGCGTTCTGAGTGTAGGGACAGACGTGAGAAGGCACTAGGTACAGCAATAGGAAAAAAACTCATTGTGAATACAATGAAACTGAAAAAAACTATTTATAAGTGCAGGGAAAGGATAGGGAGGAATCATTTCACAGCATCTTAGTGCAGGGAGAGACATTAGAAGGTGCTAGGGACAGTGATATGAAAGCGATTTGCAAGTGCAGGAAAAAATTATTTGGGGATCCAAAAAGCCATTATACAGCTTTGTCATTCCAGCAATTTGTTCTCGGGTTGCAAGTGCGATGTTGATAAGCCTTTAGTGGCTTATATCTGTGAAAAAATAATAATAAATACGCACTTCACTGGTGCAGTTATTTTTGGTAAAAGTGTTTAGTGGTCTATTTCACTACAGAAGTGAAAAATATATTCCCAGTTCACTTCTGCAGTTATATGTGTTGAAAGCATTTAGTGGCCTATTTCAGTACAGAAAGAAAAATATATACGCACTTCACAGGTACAGTTATTTGTGGTAAAAGCATTTAGTGGCCTATTTCAGTACAGAAATAAAAATATATATGCACTTCACACGTGCAATTATTGTCACAAGTGGTATGGATAAGTGCCTAAGTGCTCCGCCCACACTGCTATCCCTACCATAACTGGACAGCAGTCCCTAGCTTAAGTATATGCAGGGGCATACAGGGAGAGAACAAAGTGGAGAAAACAAGAGACAAAGACAGAATCGTAAACTTGCAAGCTGGGTAGAAACCAAACAAGCAATAACACACCGTAGACAAAAACGGGACAAAAAGGAAGCCGAGGTCAAGTACCAGGAGGTCACGTCAGTACACATGGATAATGCAGAATCGAGGTCAAAATACAGAGGGATAGCACGATATCAGGAGTAAAACACAAGTCGGGTCGAGTTCAACAAACACACATGCAGGAAATACGCTGGTGAGTATAAAGACCAATCACAGGCAACTTGTGGCCAGCAAATTGCCTGTTGAATAGGCCAGACTTAATGGTCACGTGACGTGGCCAGCGTCACATGACCCTACTTCAGTCCCAGACACTACTCTGAGTGCCGTCAGGTCAGCCACTACTCATCACCGTCAGGTCAGGGATAATACATGTCCTTTATGGCCACTGGGTGAATGTGGTTCCTGAACAGCCACACCAGCAACTTGGCCAGGTCATGCCGCTTCCGTCTCCACGTTGTCATGCCGTTGGTCCTGCAACAATGTCCGCCTATGCCTCCTCATCCTCCACCATGTCCTCAGCCTCCACTGCAGGGACAATTCACAGTGCCCCTCCAGCATACCACATGTGCAAGGCACGGCGGTGTCATGCTGTTCTGCACCTAGTTTGCCTTGGCGAACTGAGTCATACAGGGGAGGAACTACTCCATGTGATTCATCAAGAAATCTAATCATGGCTTTCTCCGCAACAAATAAAAATCTGAACCATGGTGACTGGCAATGGGAAGAATATGGTGTTGGCGCTGCGTCAAGAAAGGCTGAGCCATGCGCCCTACATGGCACACATGTTCAATCTGGTTGTGAAGCAGTTCCTGAAGTCTTCCACCCATCTGCAAGACATCCTAAAAATGGGCAGGAAACTCTGCATGCACTTTAGCCACTCGTTCACTGCAAAGCACACCCTCCTTGAGCTGCAGCGGCAGAACGGCGTCCCCCAATATAGGCTGATATGCGATGTTTCCACCCGTTGGAATTCCACCCTCCATATGTTGGACCAACTATACAAACAGAGAAAGGCCATCAACGATTTCTTGATTATGCAAGCGGATAGGAGTACCCACCTGTGTAACTTCGTTGTCAGCCAGTGGTAGCTCATGCGTGACACCTGCCGTTTGCTCAGGCCCTTTGAGGATATCACGTTATTTGTCAGTCTCCAGGACTACGGGATGAATAATGTCATTCCACTGCTTCATGTCCTGGAACAGATCGTGGTAACATTGGCTGGTCAGGGCACTGGAAACGTGGTGCCTAAATCTCACTGCCACATGAGCCCTTCGGGGGCTGAACTGGAGGAGGAGAAGGAGGACATTGGAGCACAAGCAATGTGTAGCAGAATGGGTGTTTTTTCTACACAGGTGACAGGAGACGAGGAGCAGGAGCAGCCGGAGGAGCAAGAGGGAGATAAGAAAGACGAGGCAGGTGACCCAGACACACCGTGGCAGTATGCAGTGGAGATGGAGGCAGGGAGTCCCTTCGAGTCACTTTCACAAATGGCCCGATGCATGCTCACTTGCTTGCGTTGTGACAACCAAATTGTCACCATTTGGCACAGGGATGACTTCTGGCTCTCCACCTTTATTACACCCACTTAGAGGGAGGACAAACTTAAGTACTACAGGAACATCCTATGTAGTCAGTTGGCCGCTGCCTTTCTGCGCCAGCATCCATCCTCTCGCAGGTTTTACCGGGGGCCCTCAGCGCTCACGTTCCACTGCCATGGCTTCTGGGGAGGGGAGAGGTTGGGTGGAAGGAGCAGTACCAGCTCAATCAGCAGCAGCTTGAGCCTATAGTCACTAATGAGTAGCTTTCTTCACCTGCATAGTGAAGAAACTACTCACCAGTAGCAGCAGCTTGACCTGGAGCAGGACCTGAACCAGCAAGTGGTGGCATACTTGGACAGTACCCTGCCAACCGACATTGAAGATCCCCATGGACTAATGGGCAGCCAAACTGGATTTGTGGCATCAACTAGCAGAGTTAGCCCTTGAAAAGCTGGCCTGCCCGGCCAGTAGTGTGGTATCAGAGTAGGTGTTTAGTGCGGCGGGGGCCATAGTTAGCCTTAGAAGAACTCGCCTGTCCACCCAAAATGTGGAGAGACTGACCTTTGTCAAGATGAATCAGGCATGGAGCAGCCAGGATTTCCACCCACCAATGCCTGATGCATCTGATTAGATCATCCATGCCGCCTCACCCAAACCTTGAAAAAAGAGGCTGGTTTCTTCTGGCTACCTGATGCCACACATCTGATGCCAAGTGCTCCTTCTTTCACACACCTTCGTCAGCGGGTACTGGTATTGCCACCCATCGCCCCACTCTTTCACCGGGTCACTTTGTGGTCTCCAGACGCTGCTGCTGCCATATCCACACTATGTCACCTTGCCACTCTGTGGTATCCTGATGCTGCTGCTGCCATCTCCACACTATGTCACCTTGCCACTCTGTGGTATCCTGATGCTGCTGACATCTCCACACTATGTCACCTTGCCACTCTGTGGTATCCTGATGCTGCTGCTGCTGCCATATCCACACTATGTCACCTTGCCACTCTGTGGTATCCTGATGCTGCTGCTGCCATCTCCACACTATGTCACCTTGCTACTCTGTGGTATCCTGATGCTGCTGCTGCCATCTCGAAACTATGTCACCTTGCCACTCTGTGGTATCCTGATGCTGCTGCTGCCATATCCACACTATGTCACCTTGCCACTCTGTGGTATCCTCCTGATGCTGCTGCTGCTGCCAACTCCAGACTAGGTCATTGTGCCACTCGGTGGCCTTCTCCTGATGCTGCCAACTTCATACTCTGTCATTGTGCCACTTGGTGGCCTTCTCTTGATGCTGCTGCTGCCACCTCCAGACTAGGTCATTGTTCCACTCCGTGGCCTCCTCATACTGCTGCCAAATCCAGACTCTGTCATTGTGCCACTCGGTGGCCTCCTCATACTGCTTCCACCTCCATACCCTGTCATTGGCCCACTCTGTGGTCTCCTCATGATGCTTGAACCTCACCACTATGTCATTGGTCCACTCGGTGGACTTCTCATGCTGTTCCCACCCTTCCCACTTCATGACCACTATTATGGTCCACTATTATGGCTTTAGGCCTGGCTGGCATCATCATTTATTTGACCCTTCTTCTAATCTGTCAGAAGGAAGGAAAAATGAGACACACAACGGATCCTGTCTACATAGCAGCTGTAAGGCCTGTTTAGTCCCATCCAAATTAGCTTATGATTTGGTAGCCAAAAGCAGGAGTGGCTACAAAACATATTAGACATGCAAATTTTCCATTCACGTGTCATCTCTGTTTTAGATCCACTCCTGTTTTTTTTGGCATTAGCAATACTGATAGATTATTGAGCAAAGGCTGGGCAAAGGCTGACCGAGTGAAGACGTATGCTCCACAGACAGGATCCGTTTTTTGTGGGTTTTTGTTCTGACGGATCTGAGGAAGGGCAAATTAATCAGTGACGTCAACACAAACTTACTGCTGACACCCTCTCCATTCTGTCAGGGGGCTCTACTTGTATAAGCGTTTAATAGAACAGGTTCTGTAGACATCTATGTAGAATCAGCTGATGAGGGTGTAAAAGGACTGCGCTTCTTCTTGACGCTAACATGAGCCTGTAAGGCTGAGTTGATACATACTTCAGTTATTTGGTCAGTTTTGGCCACGTGACTACCCAAATAAGTGAAGTATACAGTGATTCTAAGAGTGAAACCTGTCATCTGCATGTCATACTGACTCACAGTATTATTTCACTACCAAAGCAGACTCCCTATGCATGTTACTGCAAGGCACAGTGTTCTACACCCCTATAAAGGCTCTCTGCAGCCCGGAAATAGCTGTTTTTTAACGTAATTTGCCACAAATAAATTCAAATCAAAGCTATTTTTTTTTTATATTCGGCAAAAAACTCTAAAAATAACTAAAAATAAAAAAAAAAAAGGGAAGCCAGCAACTTTTGTGACAGGTTACAGTAAGGAATACACCGAGATTTATAATATCATACAGCAACATCTCCCTGTATTAAACTTTGACCCGGAGTGGAAAGGGATAGTCAATGAGGGGGTTAAATGTGCGGCCCGCAGAGCCACAACCATAGGACAAAAAAATAGCGCCAGTCTTTACCAGGAACGATCAGCAACTCCACTTATGTGGCTCACCTATAAAGGGAGCTACAAATGTGGTAGTAACAGATGTATCTGTTGTAAATACATGTCAGTGTGTGAAAATGCGACATCTCCTGTGAATGGCAAGAATTACACCATAAAACTATATTTGAACGGTAACACAGATTATGCAATTCATTTAATCACCTGCAGAGATTGTCTTCTACAATATGTAGGTTGCACTTTAAAACAAATAAAAAGCAGAATACGCAAACATTTATCAGATATACCATATTATGAAACTCGCAATGAATCTGCAGCCAGTTTTCACTTTACCACTGTGCACAAAGGAGATACAAGAGCGTTTTCTGTTCAGGGAGTGGAAAGGGTTACTCATCCCATTAGAGGAGGCGAACACAAAGGAAAACTCCTCAGCTGCGAGGCATTTTGGATGTTTGAATCGGGAAGTTGCTTTCCCACAGGTCTGAACAGAAAATACGATCTAATTTTGCAATATCGTTAAAAAAACTATTTTTTATAGTTTTTCACTACTATATACATGTTGTCTTTTCTTTCTGATGCATTGGGTGTTGGTTTTTGGTGTCTGATTAGTTCTCCTACCTTTTTGAGCATGTGATGCCGAAGTCTTGATTACCTGGTGCACCACATGTTTAAAGAGAGGTGAGCATTCACTTTTCTGTATGTCATGAATAAGGACCGAGATTGTGGAGTCTGAAACGCTTAGACATCGTGGATCTTGTATGTGATTTGTGTTTGGATAACAGTTTTTTATTGTTATTAATAAAGCTGCAAGTTTTATTGAGAAGCTGGGCCACAAGTTTTTTCTTTGAAGCCGTGAGACATGTAACATCTGTGGATACTGCATTTCTATGGAACTGCATACTGCATCAGTTGGTCCATTACAAGGAAGTTTGCATTTCAATTCTTCAGTAAAGTAACCAATTTATTGCATAACCTTCTCCTTATCATTACTTCCTGCACTACATTTGCACCTCAAGATGCTGACGTCACGACAACATGGACGCTACCTCACACTGTAAAACTGTCAACATTAAGGGCACCTTGATTGCCATCAGGCAGGAGGATCCCGAGAACCTGAACATGCCCCGAAGTAAAGAACCGGTGCCCCCTTCTCGTCACTGCACATCAACACAGGGAACTTTAGAACCATCAGTAGACTACTGCATCCATCTGGCCACCCACACTCCCGAAAGACCCTGCTGCCCACATTTTGCAACACCAGCACCTGATGACTGATTTTCAGCTTGGATATTCATATTCCAACTATATTTTATTCCAACTTCACTATTGTGTTTTCATCATTTTAATGATACATTCCAGGTGTTGTTTTCCTTAGGCAAAACCCTCTACCTTTGCTCTATTAGGACTTATAAGTATGATAGAAGGAGCCCCGAAAGTGGTGGAGTGCACACTGCTCATGCGCGCCCGCCTTCCTTTGATTTCTATAGGGCTGCTGAAAATAGCTGAGCGCTGGCTTGATAGCCCATAGAAGTGAATGGAAGCGGAGGCCGGTCATGCACGGTGCACTCCCGTACACTTCTACGGGGAGAGGGTTTGGTGGGGGCTGAACCAGAGTCCTCCAGCCACCACTTTGGCCCGCTCCATTCTCAATATAGGTGCTGTTCCCCGCGGTGGTACCCGCACCTATCAGGCAATGGGAGCATATTTTAGCGCTATACCCCCATTGTCTCGGATGAAACAACCCCTTTAAGAAAATCAGCTGTATATGGATACAAAAACTATTTTTCCCATGCAGTCATAGAAGTACATCATCCAACATCTTATCTGCTGGTTGAAAAAAATGAATAGTAACCCGATACAACTAGCTACCAGTGGGAAACTGGAGATCCTTAGGGTATAGATGACCAGGATAGGTGCTGCATATCTGCTCATTTCCATGTCTGTTCTGCCACCTTGAGGCAGATAAGTCACATATCTGGTGTACGCAGCCTAGGCTCTATCAATACCATGCAGGCACAGGACCTTTATCGAATACATACTGCTTTAAGTGAAGCCAGTATTTTACCGACGACTTCCAGGTCCCAAAGCAGATGCTGAAAATGCCTCACCGTTACAATCAGATTCCACTTCTTATATTACCACTAATGTTATATTAGGGTTTTATTGGTTATGCAATCACCTAATGTCATTTTTAAAGCGGATCTAAAGATTGTTCTTATATTGTGATTTCCATATGTATCATAAATGATAAACCAGTGATGTAAGGCTGTATTCACATTAGCCTTTGAATGTGGCCATCACATTAAATCTTTTATCAAATGAACCTGCCAATTTCCATGCCTTAGGCCAACCATCTAATGTGTATGCAGCGTCTTGACTTTCCCCTAATGACTGATGTTGGGAGAAATAAGGATCGGGAACATTGGATTTCAACTGTCCGATCGTTTTGTTCTCCCCTCTCCTCATTTGCTACTTATGCATTCTTGGCCAAGCTAACAATGCATATGTATGGGAGGATAGGGAGAGATAACTGTTGGCTGAATGATCCTTCAGCCGACATTAGAACTCAACAGAGTTACATCACACATATACAGTATAGTACAGTGATTCCCAACCTACGGCCCGCGGGCCAAATGCGGCCCGCGAAGCCGTGTCATGCGGCCCGCGCAGTGACCGAACTTTATCAGCGCAGGGCGCGCTGCGAACGGCACAGGCAGCAAAGGCATCGAAGTGCTCATGCACTGTCTTCCTGGCCTCTGCCAGTGCGCCTGTGGGAGATTACGGTGCTTCTCTTCAATTTCACAGAGGCAAGTGCAGTAAATAAATTAGCTAGGAAGCGGCTCTGGGTGGGGGGGATATCTGTGGAGGACACTGAAGGGGGGAGATCTGTGGAGGACACTGAAGGGGGGATCTGTGGAGGACACTGAAGGGGGGATCTGTGGAGGACACTGAAGAGGGGATCTGTGGAGGACACTATGAAGGGGGGATCTGTGGAGGACACTGAAGGGGGATCTGTGGAGGACACTGAAGGGGGATCTGTGGAGGACACTGAAGGGGGGATCTGTGGACGACACTGAAGGGGGGATCTGTGGACGACACTGAAGGGGGGATCTGTGGACGACACTGAAGGGGGGATCTGTGGACGACACTTAGGGGGGGATCTGTGGATGACACTTAGGGGGATGTTGGGGTGGGAGGTCCTGGAGGGGTGTTTGGGTGGGAGCTCTGGAAGGGGTGGGAGATCCAATAGGTATGTGGGGGTGGGAGATCCGGGAGGGGGGCCCATAAGTTTTTTTTGCTATGGGGCCCAGTCATTTCTAGCTACGCCCCTGATAGGTGGGTAATGTGGAATCAAATATTCACACACAAGTATGCTCCACACACTCTCTGCACACCTGTGACGTGTATGCCATGGTGGTTAAAAGGGCTAAAACCAATATACTTAATGCCTGAAGAGTTGCTTTAAAGGGAACCTGTCACCTGGATTTTGGATATAGAGCTGAGGACATGGGCTGCTAGATGGCGGCTAGCACATCCGCAATATTCAGTCCCCTTAGCTCTCTGTGCGTTTGTGTCAAAAAAACGATTTTAGAGATATGTAAAATAACCTTAGATGAGTACTGTATCCTCCATACTAAGACATGAGTCCAGGGTGCTCTACTAATTTAGGTAGTTACAGCCGCTGCTCCACTCACTCTTTGTCTGTCAAAGGTCCAGCTCTTTGGCAGAAGACCTACTGCCTGTGTCCTGTGTGCCTATTGGGAATATTCTTCATTAAACCTGACCTCAATCTACAATACTGCAAGAGTTCAAACCTTCCTTTGGTTCTGTGTGCTGCTGCTAGGCTGTCTCTGATGTGTAATCAGCTTCTGCTATATATGCTATGCAGTTTGTCTCATTCTCTGCCTGGACAATAGGTTTACTAGCTTGCTAGGTCCTGCAAAGGTGCTACAATCAGTTTCTCTACCCGTGTACCGAATTCTGGCTTATTACCAGAGTCTGACCATCTCCTGCCTGACTTGACCTGTTCCTGATTACTGTTCTGACCCTGTGGTGCCTGTCCTGATCTCTGGATTGTTTCTCATATTTGCACGTACTCTGCCTGCCCTTATTTTGACCTCTGTCTGATTTTGTGCATTGCCTGATCCCCCGGTGCTTTGCACCTAGTGTCTCAGACCCCAGGCAACTGCAACAGGCAACAGTCAACTACATTGGGTCTATTGAAAGAGGTAGCTTGCTAGTAGCTCTCCTGCAGCAAAAGTCAGATTCCTATATAGGGGTTAAAGGGTGAATACCAAGGGATTGCTTGGAAAATGCCCTTAGGTTTAGTCCAATGTCAAACTGGTTAATTGACACAGTGGTTCCACCCCGACTGCCAATAACTAAGCTTAGAAGTACAGGTACTACTCTGGGCTGAGCCAGCTATGTGAAAGGATGTGTGTGCCATGTGTCTGGTAGCTTTGACAGAAAATAATTACAGACACAAACCAGTAATCTTAGGGTGTTGCAGGGATCGTTTAGGGATTTATTTAGTTAGGTAGATTTAATTAATAGCTAGAAATAGAGTTTTATCAGTAGAGATGGAGAGCCAAGTGGAAAGGTACTGTTCTGTGTGTGAAGCCGGCTGGAGTTGTTTATGTAATGCACTGCAGTCACAAAAATCTTGCTGGGTCTGTACAAACATAATTTTTCTCTGTGCATGAAAGCAAAATAAAAAATAAAAAAACAACTCAAACTTCTACAGTTCATAAGTGTTTAACAGGTATATTCTTAGCACCTCCAGCAGCATACATTTCTCTGGATATGCTGCACAAAAGCCCCTTTTTATTTCTAAAATCCAGTTGTAATTTTATTACCATTTATAACTGCGCAGTTCAGCGTATTTCAGTATGTCAATGCAACGGCCGGGTTCAGCGTCTGGGGGATCCCTTGCCCCTTGGGAGGTTTCTACTAAATATGTTTCTCTTATAGAGCAAGTAAATGTGACACCAGTTGTAGTTAAGCAACAGGGACATGGAGTCCCCTTTGTAGATGGTAGTGTAGGTACCCAGTGTAGGAAGGCCAGAGTGGTGTTAAATAGGCCACAATATCCCTGGAGATGTAGTGTAGCATTTTGTCACGGTGCTCCTACCTGAAAACGGGTGGATCCCAGACATGGCCGTCCAGTGCAAAAAGGGTTGATAACTTGGATGGGGTAGAACAAAGTTGAGTCTAGACTCGGTAAACGGTTTAACAGTTGCTTTACTTTGAATAAATGGTAATCCATACTGTTTCCATTCTTTATCTTGGTTTCCAATAGGTTTTAACAGTCAAATCGCAGGTAAATACTTTCTCTGCAAACAAACTCCTCTCTGCTGTATCCTTAGTGTAGCTCTCTCAGCTCTGCTATGTCAGCAATAGTAGTGTGTCTCTTACAGTAGGCAATCCTAGGAATTTCTTGCCCTGGCATTTAGTACCTCAAGCTTTAGCTTCAGCTTGGAATAAGGCAATGTGAGCCCAGGAGGGGACAAGCAACCATGTATCCCTTTGCAGGCAGGACTACACACAACCTCTCCCTTAGGAGGGTAGACTAGACACTCACTGACATTAGCCAAATTCCTCCTCTCCTTCTCCCGCTAGAGGGAGAGAGAGAATGGACAATCCAGTCCATTCCCTGCAATTTGCACTGCCAAGTGTTTGCTTCCACCCTGTGGTAAACCAGGCACATAGCATGAAATATAATAGTTACATAGGAAAGAATATGCACATTATTAGGAGATGACATAAAATATATTTGGATGATGTAAGTTAGCGTATAGAAAATATTAGAAAGGTGCAAAAGAGTGGTAATGGCACTCCGGGTAATTACATCAATGCCAGTGTGCTCGCAGGAGGAGACATTTAATCCCCAAAGACTGTTGCAACATCAAGCCTGGCATGGAGAGGGTGCCAGGGGTGAAGATGGGAATAGTAGTCTGGATGGTGGCAAGAATCCCGATCCAACACTCCCCTATTTAGCCAAGTCCACAGTGAGAACGTGATGTACCATCTCCACCAGGGCATACCTTAGCAAGAGGGGTCTCCTGCCCAATATAAGTCAGGTTGCCCTTGGTGTCAGGGTTGTGATAAGGTACAGGGCAGGAATCCTCGTTGGGGGGTTTGTGCAGAGATAAATGGTGAGCAGCCACTAAATCTAAACAATAACCAGTACAGTGGTTCTAAAGTGATCCGAAGTTTAGTTAAAAAATGCAATTTGTCATGAACGCATCTAATGTTCTTATGATCTTATCTTAACTCTGGTGAAGCTTCAATTTTCAACACAACTAGAAATAAGCGAATTTCTCAAAAATTTGATTTGGAAAAGATTTGATTCAATTTGAATTAATTCGTGGCGAATTGCATTAAAAAACAGTCCCCTCGGTTAGCATTTGGTTAATTATCCATCAGTATTGCTAATGCCCCAAAAAAACAGGAGTGGATCCAAAACAAAGATGACACGTGGATGGAATATTTGCATATCTTCTTTTGTACCCACTCCTGCTTTTGCCCACCAAATCATAAGCCAATTGTGATGGGACCATACAGGCCTTACGCCTCTTTCACATGGGCATCGCGTGTGAGGGCTGGATAGGATGCAGGTGCGTTGCGGGAAAATGCATGATTTTTCTGCGCGAGTGCAAAATAATTAAACTCACCTCATTCACTTGTTCGCTGCCTGGCTCATCTTCTTTCTTCTTCTTTGATGACCTGGGAGGAAAAGGACCGTCACTGCGCTCATCATATGGCCCATCACCATGTGGCACCATGTGGCAAGGTGACATAGTGTGGAGTTGACAGCAGCATCAGGAGACCACAGAGTGGCAAGATGACATAGTGTGGAGGTGGCAGCAGCATCAGGAGACCACAGAATGGAAAGATGACATAGTGTGGAAGTGGCAGCAGCATGAGGAGGCCACAGAGTGGCAAGGTGACATAGTGTTGAGGTAGCAGCAGCATCAGGAGACCACAGAGTGGCAAGGTGACATAGTGTGGAGTAGAGATGGCCTTGCGGTTCACCCGGCGGTCGTTTCGCGGCAAACTTTGCTTGTTCACGATTCGCCAAACATGCAAACATATGGCGATATTCGCAAGCGCCATCTTTTTTTGCATAGAGCAGAACTTTGACCCATGACATCCATCAAGTGGGACAGGATAGCCAATTGAGAAGTTTCAGCACATGGACACACACACCCTACCCTATAAATTAACCCGATCTGGCCACCATTTTACGTTCAGTCTTTTGCCAGTGTAGGGAGAGGTTGCTGTGTGGAGCAGGGACAAACTGTTAGGGACACCAAACGCTAGCTAATAGGGCCACAAAAGTCATTTTAAGGACTGGTATAGGTGTGCTATTGATAGGTGTGACATACTGAGGAGTGTGATATACCTATAATATACTTTCCATATAGTGCATTTGTAATTTACAGGAGTTGTGTGCGGTTCTGCTGAGATACCACAGCTATACAGAGGGACAAACACTATTGGAACAAATAATTTCTACTGGTTTGATATACCAGTTGCCCCCCCCCAAAAAACAGATAGAGGCAGGGGTGTAATTTACCTATAATATAATTTCCATATCGTACATTTGTAATTTGTCGGAGTTGTGTAAGGTTCTGCTGAGATACCCCAGCTATACAGAGTAGCAAACGCTATTGGAACAAATAATTTCAACTGGTGTGATATACCAGTTGCCCCCCCAAAAAAACTGATTGAGGCAGGGATGTGATATACCAATAATATAATTTCCATATAGTACATTTGTATTGTGCAGCATTTGTGTGCGGTTGTGCTGAGATACTCCAGCTATACAGAGTGACAAACGCTATTTGAACAAATAATTGCAACTGGTGTGATATGACATTTGCCCCCCAAAAAAACTGATTGAGGCAGGGGTGTGATATACAGTACCTAGAATATACTTTTCGTATAGTGCATTTGTAATTTGCAGGAGTTGTGTGCGGTTCTGCTGAGATACCCCAGCTATACAGAGGGACAAACGCTATTGAAACAAATAATTTCAACTGGTGTGATATACCATTTGCCCCCCAAAAAACTGATTAAGGGGCTTGATATAAGTGTGTCCAGATAATAATTATTAAGCGGTTCTATATACCTGCTTACACAAATGCTGTTCTTCTATAGGGACTTTGTCACAGGGTCATTTTGAAAATGACAGGCAGAGGAACAGGCCGGCCATTCCGCAGGGGTGGTAGGGGTCGTGCAGGTGCACCAGGCTGGAGCCTAAGTGGGAAGTTGGAGAAGGTGCGTGCAATTACGTCAAAGGACGCAGCAGAGTTGGTTGAGTGGCTCACTCAGCCTTCTTCTTTTGCACCCACCTCATCCTCTGTATCTGCACCCTCCTCACTCTCTGCTGTGTGCACCCCCAAAGACACCACCACCATCACCATAGCCCCTCTACTTGAGTCAGAGGAATTTTTTTCCCATCCATTCCCAGACCTTACCGATGCGCAGCCATTATTGGCATCGGATGAGGAAGAGGAGGTAGCAACGGCCGCCACCCAGTGGTCTGACGACAGTACCCAGATCAGCCCAAGGCTGGTCCCGCTGTTGCTGCCTACTCTGATAGCTCTAATGTCAGTGGTGGTGAAGGTGATGATGATGACGTGTCGATGGACGTCACGTGGGTGCCCACAAGAGAGGAAGAGGAGGGAGTTCAGAGGGAGAGACGGAGCAGCAGATAGAAAGGAGAAGGAGGAGAAGCACGCAGAATTTGCAGTGCACAGGAGGCAAAAAGCAGACTGCAAATGTATCTGGAGCGAGCCATCCACCATGCACGGTCACATCTTGCGCTCCCAGGACGCCGACACATGGCTCCGCAGTGTGGGCTTTTTTTAACTTGTCAGCAGCTGATAATAGTGTTGCCATCTGCAGCCTGTGCTGTCAACGCATAAGTCGCGGTAAGCCCAACACTCCCCTAGGGATGACCGCCTTAAGAAGGCACCTGGCCTCCCATCACCAAGCCCAGTGAAGCAAAGCCGTCAGAACCCACAAAGCCACACTCCTGGTGCTCCACGTCCTGCCTCTTCTCCTTCTCTTTCTCCTCTCTACTCCCATTTGTCCTCCACTCCACCTTCCACCGTGCCGTCGTCGCGTTCATCTGGCACAAGGCAGGCTTCGGTGGCCCAAATGTTCGAGCGTAAAAAAAGATGATACCGGATAATCCTCTTGCGCAACGGCTGACCGCTGGCTTGTCAGAACTGCTAGCCCGCCAACTACTGCCATATAAATTGGTGGACTCAGAGGCCTTTAGAAAACGACATTCTACTGGGCGATGAGCAGGAGCCAGGCCGCTCCACTGCTTCCAATTTAGTGCAAATGGGGGCCTTCATTCTCCAGTGTTTTTAAGAGGGACCCTCATATAAAAAGCATAAATGGCAAGGACTAGGGATGAGCGAACTCAAACTGTATAGTTCAGGTTCGTACCGAATTTTGGGGTGTCCGTGACACGGACCCGAACCCGGACATTTTCGTAAAAGTCCGGGTTCGGGTTCGGTGTTCGTCGCTTTCTTGGCGCTTTTGTGACGCTTTCTTGGCGCTTTTTGAAAGGCTGCAAAGCAGCCAATCAACAAGCGTCATACTACTTGCCCCAAGAGGCCGTCACAGCCATGCCTACTATTGGCATGGCTGTGATTGGCCAGAGCACCATGTGACCCAGCCTCTATTTAAGCTGGAGTCACATAGCGCCGCCCGTCACTCTGCTCTGATTAGCGTAGGGAGAGGTTGCGGCTGCGACAGTAGGGCGAGATTAGGCAGATTAACTCCTCCAAAGGACTTGATTAATCGATCGATCTGCAGCTGTGCATCATTGAGCTGCTGAAATTCAATTGCTCACTGTTTTTAGGCTGCCCAGACCGTTTGTCAGTCACTTTTTTCTGGGGTGATCGGCGGCCATTTTGTGTCTTGTGGTGCGCCAGCACAAGCTGCGACCAAGTGCATTTAACCCTCAATGGTGTGGTTGTTTTTTGGCTAAAGCCTACATCAGGGTGAAGCTGTCACACCAAGTGCATTTAACCAGCAATAGTCTGTTCATTTTTTGGCCATATACTACATCAGGGGCAAGCTGCGCCCGTCACCAAGTGCATTTAACCCTCAGTAGTGTGGTTGGTCAAGCTGTCACACCAAGTGCATTTAACCAGCAATAGTCTGTTCATTTTTTGGCCATATACTACATCAGGGGCAAGCTGCGCCCGTCACCAAGTGCATTTAACCCTCAGTAGTGTGGTTGGTCAAGCTGTCACACCAAGTGCATTTAACCAGCAATAGTCTGTTCATTTTTTGGCCATATACTACATCAGGGGCAAGCTGCGCCTGTCACCAAGTGCATTTAACCCTCAGTAGTGTGGTTGGTTAAGCTGTCACACCAAGTGCATTTAAACAGCAATAGTGTGGTTATTTTTTGGCCGTATCCCAGTCTAATTCTGTCAGTAAATCCATACCGGTCACCCAGCGCCTAAATACTAGGCCTCAAATTTATATCCCGCTAAATCTGTCGTTACCGCTGTACTGTTGTGGCTGGGCAAGTTATTTAGTGTCCGTCAAAGCACATTTTTTGTTCTGGCTTGAAATACAATTCCCAATTTAGCAATTTCATAATTTAGTGGTTTCTGCTATATCAGAGCTATTTGAAATCTATCCCTAAAAGGGTATATAATATTCAAGGTGCACATAAGGTCATTCAGAATAACTTCACACACACGCTACTGTGCATTTCCAAGTCTAATTCTGTCAGTAAATCCATACCGGTCACCCAGCGCCTAAATACTAGGCCTAAAATTTAAATCCCGCTAAAACTGTCGTTACCGCTGTACTGTTGTGGCTGGGCAAGTACTTATTTAGTGTCCGTCAAAGCACATTTTTTGTTCTGGGTTGAAATACAATTCCCAATTTAGCAATTTCATAATTTAGTGGTTTCTGCTATATCAGAGCTATTTGAAATCTATCCCTAAAAGGGTATATAATATTCAAGGTGCACATAGGGTCATTCAGAATAACTTCACACACACGCTACTGTGCATTTCCAAGTCTAATTCTGTCAGTAAATCCATACCGGTCACCCAGCGCCTAAATACTAGGCCTCAAATTTATATCCCGCTAAATCTGTCGTTACCGCTTTACTGTTCTGGCTGGGCAAGTACTTATTTAGTGTCCGTCAAAGCACATTTTTTGTTCTGGGTTGAAATACAATTCCCAATTTAGCAATTTCATAATTTAGTGGTTTCTGCTATATCAGAGCTATTTGAAATCTATCCCTAAAAGGGTATATAATATTCAAGGTGCACATAGGGTCATTCAGAATAACTTCACACACACGCTACTGTGCATTTCCAAGTCTAATTCTGTCAGTAAATCTATACCGGTCACCCAGCGCCTAAATACTAGGCCTCAAATTTATATTCAGCTGAATTTGAATACAATACATTGGGCCAAATAATATTTTTGTTGTTGTGGTGAACGATAACAATGAGGAAAACATCTAGTAAGGGACGCGGACGTGGACATGGTCGTGGTGGTGTTAGTGGACCCTCTGGTGCTGGGAGAGGACGTGGCCGTTCTGCCACATCCACACGTCCTAGTGTACCAACTACCTCAGGTCCCAGTAGCCGCCAGAATTTACAGCGATATATGGTGGGGCCCAATGCCGTTCTAAGGATGGTAAGGCCTGAGCAGGTACAGGCATTAGTCAATTGGGTGGCCGACAGTGGATCCAGCACGTTCACATTATCTCCCACCCAGTCTTCTGCAGAAAGCGCAAAGATGGCGCCTGAAAACCAACCCCATCAGTCTGTCACATCACCCCTATGCATACCAGGGAAACTGTCTCAGCCTCAAGTTATGCAGCAGTCTCTTATGCTGTTTGAAGACTCCGCTGGCAGGGTTTCCCAAGGGCATCCACCTAGCCCTTCCCCAGCGGTGAAAGACATAGAATGCACTGACGCACAACCACTTATGTTTCCTGATGATGAGGACATGGGAATACCACCTCAGCATGTCTCTGATGATGACGAAACACAGGTGCCAAAAGCTGCGTCTTTTTGCAGTGTGCAGACTGAACAGGAGGTCAGGGATCAAGACTGGGTGGAAGACGATGCAGGGGACGATGAGGTCCTAGACCCCACATGGAATGAAGGTCGTGCCACTGACTTTCACAGTTCGGAGGAAGAGGCAGTGGTGAGACCGAGCCAACAGCGTAGCAAAAGAGGGAGCAGTGGGCAAAAGCAGAACACCCGCCGCCAAGAGACTCCGCCTGCTACTGACCGCCGCCATCTGGGACCGAGCACCCCAAAGGCAGCTTCAAGGAGTTCCCTGGCATGGCACTTCTTCAAACAATGTGCTGACGACAAGACCCGAGTGGTTTGCACGCTGTGCCATCAGAGCCTGAAGCGAGGCATTAACGTTCTGAACCTGAGCACAACCTGCATGACCAGGCACCTGCATGCAAAGCATGAACTGCAGTGGAGTAAACACCTTAAAACCAAGGAAGTCACTCAGGCTCCCCCTGCTACCTCTTCTGCTGCTGCCGCCTCGGCCTCTTCTGCTGCTGCCGCCTCAGCCTCTTCCTCCGCCTCTGGAGCAACGTTGGCACCTGCCGCCCAGCAAACAGGGGAGGTACCACCAACACCACCACCACCTCCGTCACCAAGCATCTCAACCATGTCACACGGCAGCGTTCAGCTCTCCATCTCACAAACATTTGAGAGAAAGCGTAAATTCCCACCTAGCCACCCTCGATCCCTGGCCCTGAATGCCAGCATTTCTAAACTACTGGCCTATGAAATGCTGTCATTTAGGCTGGTGGACACAGACAGCTTCAAACAGCTCATGTCGCTTGCTGTCCCACAGTATGTTGTTCCCAGCCGGCACTACTTCTCCAAGAGAGCCGTGCCTTCCCTGCACAACCAAGTATCCGATAAAATCAAGTGTGCACTGCGCAACGCCATCTGTGGCAAGGTCCACCTAACCACAGATACGTGGACCAGTAAGCACGGCCAGGGACGCTATATCTCCCTAACTGCACACTGGGTAAATGTAGTGGCAGCTGGGCCCCAGGCGGAGAGCTGTTTGGCGCACGTCCTTCCGCCGCCAAGGATCACAGGGCAACATTCTTTGCCTCCTGTTGCCAACTCCTCCTACTCGACTTCCTCCTCCTCTTCTTCCACCTGCTCATCTAGTCAGCCACACACCTTCACCACCAACTTCAGCACAGCCCGGGGTAAACGTCAGCAGGCCATTCTGAAACTCATATGTTTGGGGGACAGGCCCCACACCGCACAGGAGTTGTGGCAGGGTATAGAACAACAGACCGACGAGTGGTTGCTGTCGGTGAGCCTCAAGCCCGGCCTGGTGGTGTGTGATAATGGGCGAAATCTCGTTGCAGCTCTGGGACTAGCCAGTTTGACGCACATCCCTTGCTTGGCGCATGTGCTGAATTTGGTGGTGCAGAAGTTCATTCACAACTACCCCGACATGTCAGAGCTGCTGCATATAGTGCGGGCCGTCTGTTTGCGCTTCCGGCGTTAACATCCTGCTGCTGCTCGCCTGTCTGCGCTACAGCGCAACTTCGGCCTTCCCGCTCACCGCCTCATATGCGACGTGCCCACCAGGTGGAACTCCACCTTGCACATGCTGGACAGACTGTGCGAGCAGCAGCAGGCCATAGTGGAGTTTCAGCTGCAGCACGCACGGGTCAGTCGCACTACAGAACAGCACCACTTCACCACCAATGACTGGGCCTCCATGCGAGACCTGTGTGCCCTGTTGTGCTGTTTCGAGTACTCCACCAACATGGCCAGTGGCGATGACGCCGTTATCAGCGTTACAATACCACTTCTATGTCTCCTTGAGAAAACACTTAGGGCGATGATGGAAGAGGAGGTGGCCCAGGAGGAGGAGGAGGAGGAAGAGGGGTCATTTTTAGCACTTTCAGGCCAGTCTCTTCGAAGTGACTCAGAGGGAGGTTTTTGGCAACAGCAGAGGCCAGGTACAAATGTGGCCAGCCAGGGCACACTACTGGAGGACGAGGAGGACGAGGATGAGGAGGAGGTGGAGGAGGATGAGGATGAAGCATTGTCACAGCAGGGTGGCACCCAACGCAGCTCGGGTCCATCACTGGTGCGTGGCTGGGGGGAAAGGCAGGACGATGACGATATGCCTCCCACAGAGGACAGCTTGTCCTTACCCCTGGGCAGCCTGGCACACATGAGCGACTACATGCTGCAGTGCCTGCGCAACGACAGCAGAGTTGCCCACATTTTAACATGTGCGGACTACTGGGTTGCCACCCTGCTGGATCCACGCTACAAAGACAATGTGCCCACCTTACTTCCTGCACTGGAGCGTGATAGGAAGATGCGCGAGTACAAGCGCACGTTGGTAGACGCGCTACTGAGAGAATTCCCAAATGTCACAGGGGAACAAGTGGAAGCCCAAGGCGAAGGCAGAGGAGGAGCAAGAGGTCGCCAAGGCAGCTGTGTCACGGCCAGCTCCTCTGAGGGCAGGGTTAGCATGGCAGAGATGTGGAAAAGTTTTGTCAACACGCCACAGCTAACTGCACCACCACCTGATACGCAACGTGTTAGCAGGAGGCAACATTTCACTAACATGGTGGAACAGTACGTGTGCACACCCCTCCACGTACTGACTGATGGTTCGGCCCCATTCAACTACTGGGTCTCTAAATTGTCCACGTGGCCAGAGCTAGCCTTTTATGCCTTGGAGGTGCTGGCCTGCCCGGCGGCCAGCGTTTTGTCTGAACGTGTATTCAGCACGGCAGGGGGTGTCATTACAGACAAACACAGCCGCCTGTCTACAGCCAATGTGGACAAGCTGACGTTCATAAAAATGAACCAGGCATGGATCCCACAGGACCTGTCCGTCCCTTGTCCAGATTAGACATTAACTACCTCCCCATAACCATATATTATTGTACTCCAGGGCACTTCCTCATTCAATCCTATTTTTATTTTCATTTTACCATTATATTGCGAGGCTACCCAAATTTGAATGAACCTCTCCTCTGTCTGGGTGCCGGGGCCTAAATATATGCCAATGGACTGTTCCAATGTTGGGTGACGTGAAGCCTGATTCTCTGCTATGACATGCAGACTAATTCTCTGCTGACATGAAGCCAGATTCTCTGTTACGGGACCTCTCTCCTCTGCCTGGGTGCTGGGCCTAAATATATGCCAATGGACTGTTGCACTGGTGGCTGACGTGAAGCCTGATTGTCTGTTAACGGACCTCTCTCCTCTGCCTGGGTGCTGGGCCTAAATATCTGACAATGGACTGTTGCATTGGTGGCTGACGTGAAGCCTGATTCTCTGCTATGATATGAAGACTAATTCTCTGCTGACATGAAGCCAGATTGTCTGTTACGGGACCTCTCTCCTCTGCCTGGGTGCTGGGCCTAAATATCTGACAATGGACTGTTGCAGTGGTGGCTGACGTGAAGCCTGATTCTCTGCTATGATATGAAGACTGATTCTCTGCTGACATGAAGCCAGATTGTCTGTTACGGGACCTCTCTCCTCTGCCTGGGTGCTGGGCCTAAATTTATGAAAATGGACTCTTACAGTGGTGGGTGACGTGAAGCCTGATTCTCTGCTATGATATGAAGACTGATTCTCTGCTGACATGAAGCCAGATTGTCTGTTACGGGACCTCTCTCCTCTGCCTGGGTGCTGGGCCTAAATTTATGAAAATGGACTCTTACAGTGGTGGGTGACGTGAAGCCTGATTCTCTGCTATGATATGAAGTCTGATTCTCTGCTGACATGAAGCCAGATTGTCTGTTACGGGACCTCTCTCCTCTGCCTGGGTGCTTGGCCTAAATTTATGAAAATGGACTGTTGCAGTGGTGGCTGACGTGAAGCCTGATTCTCTGCTATGACATGCAGACTGATTCTCTGCTGACATGAAGCCAGATTCTCTGTTACGGGACCTCTCTCCTCTGCCTGGGTGCTGGGCCTAAATATATGCCAATGGACTGTTGCACTGGTGGCTGACGTGAAGCCTGATTGTCTGTTACGGGACCTCTCTCCTCTGCCTGGGTGCTGGGCCTAAATATCTGACAATGGACTGTTGCATTGGTGGCTGACGTGAAGCCTGATTTTCTTCTATGATATGAAGACTGATTCTCTGCTGACATGAAGCCAGATTGTCTGTTACGGGACCTCTCTCCTCTGCCTGGGTGCTTGGCCTAAATTTATGACAATGGACTGTTGCAGTGGTGGCTGACGTGAAGCCTGATTCTCTGCTATGACATGCAGACTGATTCTCTGCTGACATGAAGACATATTCTCTGTTACGGGACCTCTCTCCTCTGCCTGGGTGCTGGGCCTAAATATATGCCAATGGACTGTTGCACTGGTGGCTGACGTGAAGCCTGATTGTCTGTTACGGGACCTCTCTCCTCTGCCTGGGTGCTGGGCCTAAATATCTGACAATGGACTGTTGCATTGGTGGCTGACGTGAAGCCTGATTCTCTGCTATGATATGAAGACTGATTCTCTGCTGACATGAAGCCAGATTGTCTGTTACGGACCTCTCTCCTCTGCCTGGGTGCTGGGCCTAAATATCTGACAATGGACTGTTGCATTGGTGGCTGACGTGAAGCCTGATTCTCTGCTATGATATGAAGACTGATTCTCTGCTGACATGAAGCCAGATTGTCTGTTACGGGACCTCCCTCCTCTGCCTGGTTGCTGGGCCTAAATATCTGACAATGGACTGTTGCATTGGTGGCTGACGTGAAGCCTGATTCTCTGCTATGATATGAAGACTGATTCTCTGCTGACATGAAGCCAGATTGTCTGTTACGGGACCTCTCTCCTCTGCCTGGGTGCTTGGCCTAAATTTATGAAAATGGACTGTTGCAGTGGTGGCTGACGTGAAGCCTGATTCTCTGCTATGACATGCAGACTGATTCTCTGCTGACATGAAGCCAGATTCTCTGTTACGGGACCTCTCTCCTCTGCCTGGGTGCTGGGCCTAAATATATGCCAATGGACTGTTGCACTGGTGGCTGACGTGAAGCCTGATTGTCTGTTACGGGACCTCTCTCCTCTGCCTGGGTGCTGGGCCTAAATATCTGACAATGGACTGTTGCATTGGTGGCTGACGTGAAGCCTGATTCTCTGCTATGATATGAAGACTGATTCTCTGCTGACATGAAGCCAGATTGTCTGTTACGGGACCTCTCTCCTCTGCCTGGGTGCTTGGCCTAAATTTATGACAATGGACTGTTGCAGTGGTGGCTGTTGTGAAGCCTGATTCTCTGCTATGACATGCAGACTGATTCTCTGCTGACATGAAGACAGATTCTCTGTTACGGGACCTCTCTCCTCTGCCTGGGTGCCGGGGCCTAAATATCTGAGAATGGACTGTTCCAGTGGTGGGTGACGTGAAGCCAGATTCTCTGCTATGGGACCTCTCTCCAATTGATTTTGGTTAATTTTTATTTATTAAATTTTTATTTAAATTCATTTCCCTATCCACATTTGTTTGCAGGGGATTTACCTACATGTTGCTGCCTTTTGCAGCCCTCTAGCCCTTTCCTGGGCTGTTTTACAGCCTTTTTAGTACCGAAAAGTTCGGGTCCCCATTGACTTCAATGGGGTTCGGGTTCGGGACGAAGTTCGGATCGGGTTCGGATCCCGAACCCGAACATTTCCGGGAATTTCGGCCGAATTTCTCGAACCCGAACATCCAGGTGTTCGCTCAACTCTAGCAAGGACCAGTACTGGGTGGACACGTACTTGGACCCCGGTACAAACACAAAATGGCGGACATGTTACCAGCATCACAGAGGGCTGGAAGAATGCAGCATTTCCAGGCCTTTCTGCGAGAGATGCTGCATTCTGCTGTTGTGGGCGCTGGCAGAGGAATTTCCATCCACAGAGAAACAGTTGCAAGTAACAATTCTACAGCGCATAAAAGAAGAGGGCGGTTTAAAGATGTGTTGGTCACTCGGGTATGAGATCATTCTTGCAGCCAACCCATCGACAGCCGCCCTCCGGATCCAGCCTCAGGGAACGCCTAGAATGACAGGTGTCCGACTACATCGGGTTAATGGACGATGTGGACGCTCTGAGAAGCGAGGAACCCCTGGACTACTGGGTGTGAAGGCTTGACCTGTGGCCAGAGCTGGCACAATCTGCCATACAACTCCTGGCTTGCCCCTCGTCGAGTGTCCTGAAAGGACGTTTAGCGCAGCAGGGGTGACGATAAGCGCACTTGCATAGCTCACGACAGTGTGGACTACCTCACATTTCTAAAAATGAATGAGGCATGGATCTCGGAGGAATTAAACACCTGTGACGACCACGTTTAATTGAAGTTCCTTATGCCAGCCCACAAATATCCACCACCACCCAGAACAAATAATGGTCCCTGTCTTAGGTAAATAAAGCTGCATAAAAGGCCTTTTCTGTCCGGTGAATGCCTAATGTTTGGGACCTTGGAGGAATTCAACACCTGTGAAGACCATGTGGTATCGAATTTCAACTATTATCATTTGGGTTTTTTTAAGAGGGGAGCTTCGTTAGCCATTTTTTAAAATCCAATTTTATATTTTTGTTTTTTTAAACATATGTATTTGACATCTATTTGT
This sequence comes from Bufo gargarizans, assembly GCF_014858855.1. Classification (NCBI taxonomy): domain Eukaryota; kingdom Metazoa; phylum Chordata; class Amphibia; order Anura; family Bufonidae; genus Bufo; species Bufo gargarizans. Next base: position 184,300 of record NW_025334252.1, read on the forward strand.
ACTGGCCTGCAGTAAAATTGATACCTAATGATTGTTCAATATACCTCCAGCCACATAATTATTTTTTCTTTTCTGTTCGGTGAATGCCTAATGTTTAGGGCCTGTACTACACTGGCCTGCAGTAAAATTGTTATTGAATGGCCGTTTAATATACCTCCGGCCACATAATCACTTGATTATTTTTGCATAATTTTTGGGGCCTGTAATCTAACTGGCCAACAGTTAAATTGATATCCATTGACCGTCAAATATACCTCCGGCCACATAATCACTTGATCTTTTATGTATGGTGAATGCAAAATTTTTGGGGCCTGAAATCTAACTGGCAACCAGTAAAACTGTTATGCGATGACCGCATAATTTACCTCCAGCCACATTATCAATTATGCTTTTCTGGCAGGTGAATGCCAAATGTTTGGGACCTCGGAGGAATTCAACGCCTGTTGACGACGACCACGTGTTATCGAATTTCAACTATTATCATTTTTTTTTTTTCAAGAGGGGGGATTTCTTTAGCCATGTTTTTTAATCCAATTTTATATTATTTGTTCTTTTAAACATATGTATCTGACACCTATTTGTACTGGCCTGCAGTAAAATTGTTATTGAATGGCCGTTTAATATACCTCAGGCCACATAATCACTTGATTATTTATGTACGGTGAATGCATAATTTTTGGGGCCTGTAATCTAACTGGCCAACAGTAAAATTGATATCCATTGACCATCAAATATACCTCCGGCCACATAATCACTTGATCTTTTATGTACGGTGAATGCATAATTTTTGGGGCCTGAAATCTAACTGGCAACCAGTAAAATTGTTATGCGATGACCGCATAATTTACCTTCAGCCACATTATCAATTGTGCATTTCTGTACGGTGAATAAATAATTTTTGGGGCCTGTAGTTCACTGGCCTGCAGTAAAATTGATATCCATTGACCGCCTAATATACCTCCGGCCACATAATCACTTGATTATTTAGGTACGTTGACTGCATATTTTTTGGGGCCTGTAATCTAACTGGCCAACAGTAAAATTGTTATACAGTGACCGCCTAATGTACCTCCAGCCACATTATCAATTGTTCTTTTCTGTCCGCTGAATGCCTAATCTTTGGGTCCGGTACTCCACTGGCCTGCAGTAAAATTGATATTGAATGACCTTCTAATGTACCTCCAGCCACATTATCAAGTGTTCTTTTCTGTCCGCTGAATGCCTAATGTTTGGGACCTCGGAGGAATTCAACGGCTGTTGACGACGACCACGTGTAATCGAATTTCAACTATTATCATTAGTTTTTTTTTCAAGAGGGGGGATTTCGTTAGCCATGTTTTTAATCCAATTTTATATTATTTGTTCTTTTAAACATATTGTCACTGCCATGGTCATGGTTGTGACTCCTGAACCGCATGCGGTTGTCAGCGGTCTTTGGTTTTGTTGTCAATCACAGGTGAGGGCTGTGGTATTTGCCTCACCTGTGGTTGCCGCTGGCAACAGTATGTATGTGGCAGCATAGCGGTCTGAGCTGTTTCATGGCAGCTTGCTATGTTGTGCATGCGGTTGTGTGTGATATGTGTGTATGTGTGCACTTGGTTTTATGTATTGTGTGCACTTCCCCTTTAAGTGGTGTTTTCCCTTCCCTGGTGGTGGAAGGGTTAACTCCCTTTCTGTGTGTGTGAGAAACTGGGTGTGTCTGTGTGGTTGTGGCCACTTAGGCCTATAAAGCCTCTGTGTTTGGCATGGCTCAGTGGGTTGCTTCAGCCATGCTTAGCTGGAGCAGCCTCCTGTGAACTCCATCTGCCAGTGGGGGCCACCCTTGTGTTCATAAACAAACTGTGACTCTTAAGTTTATGTGATGTCCACTTGATGTTTTTCCTTGTTATGTTATGCCCCTATGGATCTGGGTTCCTGTGTGTTTGTGTGTGTGCTGTGTCCATTTGTGTTTGGGTGTGGACACTTGCGGTCTTGCACGGGATCCAGTCTGAGTGTCTGTGGCAGGTAGGTGTGGAAGTGCTTTTCAGCCTCCTGCCATATCCATAGGCTGTTTATGTTCCTTTCCCTGCAGCTTGGCCAGTGAGACTCCTGTTCATTCGTGTCCAGAAGGAACAGGTCGTCTTACCCTGCTCCTTGTTCCAGGGCAATCCTGAGGGCTAGTAGGGACCCCAAGGCATCCGGTGTATGAGTTCTCCCACCTTCAGGGTTGACTCATATGGTTATTGTACTATTGCTAAGTAACCATGGCAACCAGGGCTGCAGTAGCTTCCTGGTTGCCATGGTTACCGATCGGAGCCCCAGCGATTAAACTGGGACTCCGATCGGAACTACGCTGCCACCAATGATCGGGGGGGAGATGGGAGGCCGCACACTGCCACCAATGTTGTTACTGCTATAGAGGGAGGGGGGGCCGATGGGGGGTGCACACTGTGCCACCAACGATTTATTACAATAGAGGGAGGGAGGGGGGGCGATGGGGGGCGCACACTGTGCCACCAACGATTTATTACACTAGAGGGAGGAAGGGGGGCCCGATGGGGGGCGCACACTGTGCCACCAACGATTTATTACACTAGAGGGAGGAAGGGGGGCCCGATGGGGGGCGCACACTGTGCCACCAACGATTTATTACACTAGAGGGAGGAAGAGGGGCCCGATGGGGGGCTCACACTGTGCCACCAACGATATTCAAACTGGGGAGGGGGGGGTCTGCCCCCTGCTGCCTGGCAGCCCTGATCTCTTACAGGGGGATATGATAGTACAATTAACCCCTTCATGTGCCGCACCTGAAGGGGTTAATTGTGCTATCATATCCCCCTGTAAGAGATCGGGTGCTGCCAGGCAGCAGGGGGCAGTCTTGTACAAAGTTTGTAGTGTATTCTAACTAGAAGCGTCCCCATCACCATGGGAACGCCTCTGTGTTAGAATATACTGTCGGATATGAGTTTTCACGACTTAGATCTGAAAAAGCTTTTATGCAGACGGATCTTCGGATCAGTCTGTATGAAAGCAACCTACGGCCACGGATCACGGACACGGATGCCAATCTTGTGTGCATCCGTGTTCTTTCACGGACCCATTGACTTGAATGGGTCCGTGAACCGTTGTCCGTCAAAAAAATAGGACAGGTCATATTTTTTTGATGGACAGGATACACGGATCACGGCCTCGGCTGCAAAACGGTGCATTTTCCGATTTTTCCACGGACCCATTGAAAGTCAATGGGTTCGCGAAAAAAAACGGAAAACGGCACAACGGCCACGGATGCACACAACGGTCGTGTGCATGAGGCCTTAAGTGAATGAGGCCCGCCGCAAACTTGCGGTTCGCGAACATTTGATCGCATTCGCGAATCGTCCTGGCCGATGTTCGTCCATCACTAGTTCTCAGCAAAACATCAAAAAGTATTTTGCCTTCGAAGGGGAAATATTAGATTTAATGTTACCGTTATAAGATCAAATTGTATTGTGATTGTATGTGTGTGGGGTCTGAGCAATCGGATATTGGCCAGCTGAGCAGAGATGTACCTGTCTAGTACGGTATGGGGTGTACAGCTGGTTCGCTTCCCCGTGGTGCACCCTGGGTAACTCTAAATGAACCAGCAAATACTTACGGTCAGACAAAGACCAACAGGACACAAACTCTAATCTATAGACTGTGTTTGTGGGTGTGTGTGTGTGTGGGGGGGGGGGTGTATATAGTATGCGGCAGGAAAATGGATGTGCAATGTGCATGTGAGAGATATTTCTTTTATGTCCATACATACATGCTACAGACATAGTGATGTGATGTCACAACAATACTTAGTGCACCAATCAGTAATATCTACTTAGACCTGATAAAAAGTGAAGTTATATGTATCGCGAAAAAAAATTCGGATCATAAGTGCCTATTTTCGCTATCACGAATATTTTATAACTTTCTATCTGCATATAAAGTGATTGGTCTGACATGCATGTGAAATGTAATTAAATACACTAGTGTAATGTGAAATTACTTACAGTGATCAGGAGTTCTTCCTCACTGTCTTAAAATTTGCTTCTGACCATCTTTTCCAATCGCCTCAAACTTCGGGTAGTTCGAAAACAGTTGCTAGGCCACGCCCCTTTTTGCGCATGCATATTAAGCGAATTTTACATTGCGATTTTAGTAATGAAAAAAAAAATGTGAACAAAGAAAGTGAATTCGCGTTTTCACAAATATATGACAAATATTCTACCATACTTTCGCAAAATCGAATATTGCCCCTGCTGCTCAACACTAGGGTTAACCCTTGCTGCATTACAGGAAAAATTGTATTAAATTGGAAAATCTGCAAAAGAAGAGAAACCTCTATTTTTCTTTAATTCTAGTGGAGCACCTAAAGAGGTAACTATGATTTTAAAATCAATTTCAAATAATTTGAGGGGTGTAGTTTTTAAAATGTCATTTCTGGGTAGTTTCTATTATGTAATCCTGTTAAAGTGACTTTATAACTTAATTTGTTCTTAAAAAGTTGGTTTTGGAAATTTTTCATGAAAATTAAAAAAATTGCTTCCAAAGCCTTCCACCTTCCAAAAATAAAATGACATTTACAAAATGATACCAACATAAAGTAGACATATGGTAAATGTTAATTAATAACTATGTCATGTTTTATTACTATTGGTCCTAAATGCAGAGAAATTCAAATTTAGAAAATAGAGAATTTTTCAAAATTTTCTGTCAATAAAGGAAAAAATCTATTGACTGAAATTTAATGCAATGAAGCACAATGTGTCATGAGAAAACAATCTCAGAATTAGTGGATAAGTAAAAGGATTCCAAAGTTATTAGCATATAAAATGACACATCAGATTTGAAACATTTGGCTCGGTGAAAACTGGCTGTGTCCTAAAGGGGTTAACGAGGTATAAAAGCCATTTTGTACAGTTTTGGAAAATTTCCAAGCCCAGATATGTCTGGTGTGATATTCAAGTCTTCTGGGGGTACAGATGCTTTCAAGTTGAAGTTTTGAAGTATGGTAATTAAGAAGATAAACAGCTCCATTCGAGCCAGACCATCTCCCAAACAAATCCTTTTACCTGGAGCAAAATACAAATATACAGCGTCATTGAACTGCATCATTTATAATGCAATAATCCAAGCAACCAGGGTGTGAATTATTTCTATATTGTGTCTTGTTACCAGGTTAAATATTCTGTCTTGTTTACTTTCATATATCTTAATATCAGTCGGAGCTCAGTGTTTCAAATACAGAGCTTCATATGTCCTGCATAGACATGCTGTTAAATGGTAGAATTGTGGCTGGTTGCAGACCCTATCATGGGAAATTTAGGCGATAAAAGTGGTTGTTCACGTATTCTGCACTTTTTTTCAGACTCCCCAACATGGCTGGACCCACGGTAGTGAGCATACTTACCTAATCCCCACCGCTGGATTACGGTTCCATTACTCCCCTGGTGCACAACTGGTCCTATAGCTACCATAGCATGATGTTGATCTGGTTCATGTGACCGCCGCAGCCAATGACTGGCTGAGTTAGCTACGTCCCCAGCAGCGCACAAGTGGGAGTGATAGAGCTGGAACTCAGGAGAAGGGATCAGGTAAGAATGATTTCTACCAAAGGTCTGGCCATGCTGGAGGGTCTGAAAAAAAGGTAAAGAAGAGGAGTACTATCCCTTCAATACATTGCATTAAAGCCCATCTGTCAGCACATTTGTACCTATGACACTGGCTGACCTGTTGGATGTGCGCTTGGCAGCTGAAGACATCTGTGTTGGTTCCATGTTCATATGTGCCCGCATTGCAGAGAAAATCCATGTTTTACTATATGCAAATGAGCCTCTAGGAGCAACAGGGGTGTTGCCATTACTCCTAGAGGCTCAGGTCTTCCTGCAACTGCTACGTCCACTGCTCTTTATTGACAGGCAGAGACAGGGAAAAGAAAAAAAGAGGGTTAGTCACTGGGCCTTTCAGAATGATGGTCCAGGGATAACTTCGCAGGGCGCCAAAGGTAGGTCAAAGAGTACGTATAGTTCGTTTGTACCAGAATTTTTGGAGAACAAGTATATGTATATATTAAAAATTTAGTGGAACAAAGGAGGGCAGGCTGCCAATGGTCTCGACCCACCCTGATGCCCTCAAGGTGGGTGATTAGGATGAAAACAGTGGGGTTGCGTAAAAAACGCTAGAAAGGACCACAAAGAGGCGCCAAGATCCCTAGTATCTAGGGTTGTGATGGTATATACCCAAAAGGTGTTAGATACACATAAGTGGGGTGACAGTACTTTCACACTCACCAATTTATTTGTTAAGATTCTCACGGTCAACTCGTATATGGTGTGCAAATAGCAAATGTAGTATTAGGTAAATACAAATATAAAACCTTTGACAAATATAAAATCTAGATATAAAATCAAGATATAAAATCAAAATTTTAGTGACTCACTTCACCCAGGAGGGTAATGTGGGATAAAGCACAAGACACCCACATCACACCTCCTGCGCCTGGATCGCCAGTAGAGTCTCACGGATGAACAGTGATCATTGTTCATCCGTGAGACTCTACTGGCGATCCAGGCGCAGGAGGTGTGATGTGGGTGTCTTGTGCTTTATCCCACATTACCCTCCTGGGTGAAGTGAGTCACTAAAATTTAGATTTTATATCTTGATTTTATATCTAGATTTTATATTTGTCAAAGGTTTTATATTTGTATTTACCTAATACTACATTTGCTATTTGCACACCATATACGAGTTGACCGTGAGAATTTTAACAAATAAATTGGTGAGTGTGAAAGTACTGTCACCCCACTTATGTGTATCTAACACCTTTTGGGTATATACCATCACAACCCTAGATACTAGGGATCTTGGCGCCTCTTTGTGGTCCTTTCTAGCGTTTTTTACGCAACCCCACTGTTTTCATCCTTTATTGACAGGACCAGGCAGGGTAAACGTGATCACACCTGCCTGGCCCTGTCAATCAGTGTGCAGAGGGCATGGCAGTTGCAGAGACCTGAGCCTCTAGAAGTAATTACAATGCCCCTGTTGCTCATTTGCATAAATTAAAACTTAATTTTCTCAGCACTGTGGGCACATATGAACATGGGACCAACACAGATGCCTTTAGCTACCAAGCGCACATGTAACAGGTCAGCCGGTATCATAGGGACAGATCTGCTGACAAATAAACTTTAAAGGTATAAATTGTATACAGTAATCTCCCATAGTCCCTCTAGTGGTGGCAGCCGACAGAAAGAATTTTTATCATTAATCCCCTAACAGTCACATTAAAATTGGAAACAAAACTCCCTAATATGTCACTTTGATCGTAGATTTTGAATACAGGTCTCCGATAAATATAATTGACACAACTCAGGTGATTTAAGTGCATTTTAACCCCTTGAAGGGAACCTGTCAATGGGATTTTGGGTATAGAGCTGAGGACATGTGCTGCTAGATGGCCACTAACACATCCGCAATACCCAGTCCCCATAGCTCGGTGTGCTTTTATTGTGTAAAAAAAAACGATTTGACACATATGCAAATTAACCTGAGATGAGTCCTGTCCCTGACTCATCTAACGTACAGGACTCATCTCAGGTTAATTTGCATATGTATCAAATCGTTTTTTTCTTACACAATAAAAGCACACAGAGCTATGGGGACTGGGTATTGCGGATGTGCTAGCGGCCATCTAGCAACCCATGTCCTCAGCTCTATACACAAAATCCCGGTGACAGGTTCCCTTTAATGACTCATTTTAGCCTGAAAGGCTTTTCCAGGATTTTTATTTTTAAAGCCCCCTTCCCCCCTCTACTGGTACTTTTGAACATGTATACTCACCTGCTCCCCTTCACTCTGTTCTGGCTCTGGTTTGTGTTCGCTGAACTTCTGGTACCTACCTATCAACTTTTACACGGCCGTAGTCACGTGCCCCACTGCAGCCAGTGGTGACGTGTCTCCAAGTGATACATTACTGCTTGTTTATACTTGGGAACATGTCACCTCTGAAGCCATTCATTGGCTGTAATGGCGTAGGTGACTATGTCAATGCTCCATCTGAAAGAAAGCAAGCCGGGGACCCGACAATGGTAGAAGAGGAGCCAGCATGCAGGACCAGAGTGGTGGAGGTAAATATGAATTGTTCAGATATGGAGAAGAAGATATAGATTGGACATCCACATGCCATGCATTGTTTTACTTTGTCTCTCAGTACAATTTATAAATATCTCTATTGCCGTACTTTTTTATCAAAATACATAGACCCACTCACCACGTTAAGCTGACCTCTATTGAGTAGATCTCTAATCTAAGTATAAATTGTTCAATAGGCTATGCAGGCTAGGGGTCATCAGTTAATAGTTAATTATTCCCAGAAAACCCTTTTAAGGATTGGCATTCATTTACATGTATTAACCTGCCAGCATGTCAAATTAAATCTGACTGGTCACTGTAGTCTAGAGGGGAAAGGCACCTTAAAACTTCAGCATTTCCTGCTTCTAGGCAGGGCTTACATAATTTTCTCGCATTGTCTCTGAAAATAAGGACAGTCCTTGCAAATTTGGAACTGTTGTAGAGATGGGCGAATCAATTATAAACAATACATTTCACAAAAATAACTTTGTCAAACGAATTTGAAATTTGGGAGATTCACTTTCGGATGATTCACTCAGAATGGTGCCTGCTCAGTAATCTAGCAAGGAAACAGGGCAGGGAGGGTGAAGACATAAGATCACATGACCCCAGGCAGGGCCCCGATCAGTGCCTGACAGCCAATCAGGAAGAAGGATAGTGGCTAGTCCATTAGGCTTCATGTTAGCTGTGAAGTACAATGTGGAAAAGTTTAAGGGCTATGAATACTTTTTCATGGCACTGTGCAGATGTCATTGTGAGCTCAGCTGTTCATGTGAGAGCTGAACAACCTTTTCACATACTCATGGAGAGTGGCACATCCATGAGTACATTAATAGGCAGTGCAGTGATAACAGCTTCTAGCTAGGTCCTAACCCAAAAATGTACATACTATAGCTGGACATACCTGTAGCCAGAGGCATGAAGGCATCATTCTTTTTAAATTCACCATTTTCATCCAAGAAATTCTTGGGGTTAAATTCATTTGGATATGGGAAGCAGGTGGGGTCTTTCAGGACAGAAGACAATATGGGATACACATTAGTGTTCTGAAATAAGACAGAATAAGACAGTGTAGTTTAAATCAGTTGTTAGTTTTCGAGAAGAAAAAAGATTTTAAAGGGTATTTAGACTTAAAAGTGTAGGGTTCATTGTTCAGGACCTCCATCAATTAACCAAAGCTTTGAATGGCGATGAAAATAGCTCTGGTTCTGGCAATCAGATGGCCTACTGTTTCAATGGACACTGTTTAATCTGTCCCTGTAATTTCCCTGTGATGGCTTTACAGTTTTCTGATGTTCTCTGAATGCCAGAAATTGTCCACCCCCAACTACATATAGTGATGCCTGAAAGCTTCAGAACACTTCAGACAATGACCCTAAGCAAACAAGTCATTCTACCAAAAAATAAAGAAGTATAAAGTTAAACTTTTGGAATAGTTGAGTCAAAGTTCTGCCCTTAATCCAATACAAATTTTGTGAAAGGACCTGAAGTGAGCAGTTCGAGGAGGAAACCCATAAAGCTGTTTTGTACAGAGGAATGGGCTAAAATTCCTTCGAGCTGATATGCAGTCAACAATTGCCAGAAACTTTTAGTTGCAGTTTTTGTTACACAGGGGATCACACCAAATACTGAAAGCAAAGAGTCACATCATTTTGCCACTCACAGACATGGGATTTTGGATTATTTCCCAAGTCTTCCAAGACCAAGTGTTATATTTTTGACTCATTTGTTTAATTTGGTTATCTTTATCAACTTTTAGGATTTGTGTGAACATCTGATGTAGTTTAAGGTCAAATTTATGCAGAAATATAGAAATTTATGTAGGGCTCACAAACTGTCAAGCACCAATGTAAATGGAACATCTTAATCTACTTCCCAGAAGTCTTTCCATACAAACATTTTACGATACCTACCATAGGTATGGAGTACCCTCTGTATGTAATGTCTTTTGTTGTCTTCCGTGGCAAACCCATTGGAAGCAAATCTGCGAAACGCTGTATTTCATGAAGAACAGCATCAGTGAAGGGCATCTGTTTCTGGTCTTGAATCTTTGGGCATCGATCAAGACCAATGACCTTGTCAATCTCCTTATGGACTTTTTCTAGTAATAATGAGAAATGGAAGTGTTGTATAATACATTTTTAAATGTTGATTTTTTATTATGGTAATGATGATATTGCATTAGGAACCCAATAAGACACATTTTGTAGCCTATTCTTACTGTTGCCAATCGGTTGCCATTAGGGTCTTTCTCTTATGGATAGATTTTCATTGCAGTTAGTGCAAGCTAGATGTATGTTGGACATCTAGGGATGAATATTAAAGAATAATAAAAAGGTCCACATTCTGTTGAGGTGTTGACATCTTCCCATTAATATACTACATTTTTAAAACAATAATTGAAAAGTGATTTACCTACCAAGGACATCAGGATATTTCATAAGAAGAAGCAGAGAATAAGTTAGGGTTGTGCTGATGGTCTCGACCCCAGCAAAGAAAATCTGCAAAGCACTGTTCACTAAGTTGGTGAGGTGGAATTCACTTTTGGGATTAGTATTTTCCTTTAAATAAAAGAGGAAAAAATATTACATATGCATTATATCTTACTATCATATTACTATTATCATTATGTTGATTCTTCCATTGAAATGAGTGTAAAAGTGTCTGCCTTCTGTTTACCATTCACAATGCCAAAGTCTTAGTATGTAGCAGAGGGATCTTTGAGCCCCCTTCACATTAATTGTTGATGAACACATTTAATTTTTTGTTACAAAAGTTATGGTTGTCCACATAGAATTTGAGTTGTCTATCCATATTTATTCTTCTGTTTAGGTTAAGTGCCCTCATGAAATGGAAGATTTTATGATATTTCATGTGCTTCTTGAACTTTTATATGCCAGGACAGAGGTGGCATGCTAAATCTCATGCCAATTACAGAGGCATTTTATATTAGAGGCAATATTTATACTACAGGTACTTAGTGTGTGCAGGACCCAATGGTTCAATGGGGGTTCCTGACAAGTCAGCCAAGAAAGAATATGTGTATTAGAGAATCCACTTGGATTCTGTCGTGAACTTTTTGTGATTTGTTTCAGGTGAGTGAGAGAGAGAACCTAAAATGCTACTAGGGTTTTCTGGGCAATATGTATACATTGTCTGGGGGTATTATTCTCATTACGGAGAGTGCCTAGCATGCATAGTATGTGTGTGGAATATTGTAAACCAGGCAATGCTTTTGGAAAAAGCCTGCCTTGTGATATACCTCATAATTGCCTACTATCTATATTTTCATTGTGTCACCCATCTTGCTCAGTAAACAGTGTAATTTGTTATAACAAAGCCGGCGTAGTCATTGCTTCCTGCTATCCATCCACCATCAAGGACACACTACGTTGTATCCAAAAGTGAAGAAGGGTTACACCTCTCAATTCACTGCTCATACAGCCCAGGGAGCGCTGGAGCAGGAATTAGCCACCGTGAGGACTACAACCAACCTCATTGCCAAAGCCACCCTCCCGTTTTTAATTTACCTTTTCCATTTTGATGAGAAAAGCATCAACATAATCCCTGGGGTTATTCCTATTCAAAGATTTCTTGTTTATTTCAACAATTTTTTCCACAAACTTAAGAAGTTTTTTGAGATAGATGAAGACCTTCTGGTGTTTCCCAGGGATAAACAACATGATCCACGGAAACATTTCATACAGCTAAAGTAAAATAAAGTGGAGGTTTAAAACATAGTAGTAGGTGTGATAATATGAAAAACATTAGCATCATAATATTTGTTATGAAGCAACAGATACATTGCAAAATGCTCCACCGAATCATTCAATTATACAGCATCCTTCCATCCCATCCCAACTTGCCACCTCCTAAAAACTTTAGAAAAATATGCAAATATATATACACCCTTTCCTCTCCACAGTCTGGATCATGCGAATCACCCTGGTCTCTAATGCTCTCATTCTTTGATAATTTTCTATCATGCTTTGCCAAAATACCAAAGAAACAAAAAATTGCCACAATTTCAATCTTTTGCTCATCTCTAGTAAGAATCAAACCTTCTTTAGTTCTAACCTGGCCCCAAGTTGAGCTGGCAATGGAGAATGTTTTATGCATCAAGGAAATAACATTCAGGAGTTCTGCATCCTCGTAATCACAACGATTTCCAAACATGATGGAGAAAATAACATTGCAGGTAGCTTTACTGATGTACAATCGAGGTTCCACCAAGGATTCTAGGGCACAGAGAAAGATGAAATGCCTGTAAATTTTTGGTCCAATAGGAGAGGAGTTCCTGACATTTATTGGAAGTTAAAACTCTCAAAGAACAGAACTCTGACCTGATGGGTGTAAACTGACCCAAACTAACACTCTTATAGGTCATGATGATGCTGTGAGTTTACATCTTTAGACCAAGAGTCGGTCTGAATTTCTGGCCGCATTACAGACATCTGAATGAGACCTTGGTTTGGCCCCATAAGAGCTTAAGCCCACAAATAATTGTGAGCGTGTTCAGTATTTGATGCCCCTAAATGGGCAGAGCTTTTCTAAATGTTTGTCTCAGACATGTTTATAGGTACCCACATGTGTCAGGCTTATTGCCTCTTATCAGTTAAGAATAAGAATTTGGTTGACTGTGTGAGATAATGTGTTTATTTGGCACATATTTTGGATGACAACCCAGATCATGTTTCAAGCCTTTTTAAATGGGTTGTTTCATAAGTACAACCCCTGTCTATATGCCCTATTATGGCATATGGACACAATAAAGGGGGACTCCCCTCTATAAGCTAGAGTAAAAAGCTGCTCTGCATGACCATCTCTTGTTCTGATGGGCTTCAGTTATCCTTGTATTACAAAGATGGCCATTCATATGAATGGATGGCATGTAATATTACTTGTCCTCCTCAATGAATGCATCAGGAGAAGTGCCTTGCTGCAACTATTTGGTGGAGGATGTCGAAAGCAACTAGGGGTCAAATATCTAACTTCTGGAGTTTTTTGCCTACTTTTTTTCCAAAGAACATTGCAATAAAAACTACCTATGGCTGGATCTCTGCAAGGAGAATCAATACTTTTTCTGTGTCAAAGTACACAATATAGCTATAAAGTACTGTCTCTATTTTTTACCCAAATCTCATCCATTGGTCTTTGCTCCTTAAGTGATCAATAGTTAGCTGGGACGCATGTGACTATCTTGGACTAGATCTAAAAGAAAAAAAAGGAGTATCTTTCCTTTTGATTTTTATCTCAGTCATGATGAATAAGAGATGGTAGGAGCACACATCAACACCCCAAAGAACATATGTGAGACTAGACTATAGTCATTTTTACACTGCAGTGAAAAGCAGAATTATATGGAAGGAAGCATTCCATCCAGGTAAATGCCTGCTTATTTTGCTTATTCATTGGGTGATCTGCAGCGCCTTTACATATGCCAATTTGTTCCCGATAGTCAACCCAAAAATCAGGCCATGTAAATCCAACATAAGTGTCCCTTCAGGTAATAACTTCAGAAATTAATTTCTACTGTTAAAAACCTTTTACCCAACTCGGGTTTGGTTCCAAGTGGTACCTTGGTGCCTTGGAACCGAACCCGAGTTCGGTAAAAGGTTTTTAACAGTAGAAATTCATTTCTGAAGTTATTACCTGAAGTCTCAGCAAGAATTCGCAAAGTAATAACTTCGGATCATCAGAGCCAATACATTCTAATACTGTACAAAGCACTTGCTCCGTACAGTATTGTAATGAAGTTTTAATGCGAATTGACTTCAGATGTTTCATCCGAAGACGATTCAATCATCCCTACTTTGCATGTACAGTATATAACTTTCATAGACTTTTGTTTTATAATATGATTTTTATAAAAATACTAAGATTACATAGTAGAACACCTGTTTTCTTAAGTTCCGTCACTAGACAGGCAGCCTCTTCTTGAATCCGTTCCTCTGTGTTTCTTCTTCCCATGCCCAATTCCCGCAATGTGGAGAGTGAAAATTTACGAAGCTCCCTCCATCTGTCCATGTTACTTGTGAAAGCAATCCCTGAATGTTGAAATTCTATTTATATTTTTCGTAATCATATTCATGCATGTGTACATTATAGCAAAATAAATTAACTGGTCGTCAATATTTTATCTGTCTTTATGGTATGTGAAGAGTCGTGAGCCGGCTTCACAAATAACTTATGGCAGCCATACATATTAGATGAATGCCAAGTGAACCCACTGACATCAGCAGACCAGATGACCATCTAATGTGTAATGTCTTCTGAAATTTTCCTGACAACAGATATCTCCAATCTCAAAGGAGATAAGCAGATGTTGAGCCAACCATTTATGTGTATGGGGGGTAGTTTGATGGTTCTAACTCTCCATGGGCTACAGAAATGTGTTGACAATGCACATTGCATACATTAGGACATATCCCACCAGTTTCAGCAGGATCTAATGTCAATCTAATGTGTACACAGTGGTAGCCTAACAAGGATTTTAACATGTCAGATCCTTTGTTCTCCAAGAATACAGCATAAGCACAATTATAAGTGTTACAAGGCCAAATGAGTGCCCTTCTGACAGTCATCCACAGATCCCCACAAGTGTCATCCACAGATCCCCACAAGTGTCATCCACAGATCCCCACAAGTGTCATCCACAGATCCCCACAAGTGTCATCCACAGATCCCCACAAGTGTCATCCACAGATCCTCACAAGTGTCATCCACAGATCCCCACAAGTGTCATTCACAGATCCCCACAAGTGTCATCCACAGATCCCCACAAGTGTCATCCACAGATCCCCCATAAGTGTTATCCACCACAGAGCCCCATAAATGTCATCCACAGATCCCCTCCCCGCCCAGTGCCACCTCCTAGCTAATTTATTTACTTCACTTGCCTCTGTGTATTCTCACACAGGCGCACTGGCAGAAGCATCGTCGAACAAGGTGCGCTGGAAAGCGGCGCATGCGCACTTCGCTCGACGATGCCTCTGCCAGTGCGCCTGTGCGAGATTATACAGAGGCAAGTGAAGTGAATAAATTAGTTAGGAGGCGGTGCCACGGGCCGGCGCCTCCAGCAAGAGTGCGCTCTACGCGGTGGCGTACCTTGCTTATAGGTGGCTCCAGTCCTGGTGCTACCAGCATTGCTACAGAGGTTAAAAGGGTTGGGGGTCAGCCTGCACAGACCATACTCCGCACACTGTATCAAATTGGTCTGCATGGCTGTCATCCCAGAAGGAAGCCTTTTTCTAAAGATGATACACAAAAAAGCCCACAAACAGTTTGCTGAAGACAAGCAGACTAAGGACATGAATTACTGGAACATGTCTAATGGGACCAAGGTAAACTTATTTGGTTCAGATGGCGTCAAGCAAGCATGGTGGTGGGAGTATCATAGTTTGGGGCTCAATGGGTGCTGCCAACTGTGGGGATCTACAGTTTATTGAGGGAACCATGAATGCCAACAGGTACTGTGACATAGTGAAGCAGAGCATGATCCCCTCCCGTTGGATACTGGGCTGCAGGGCAGTATTCCAACATGATAATGACCTCAAACACAACTCCAAGACAACCACTGTCTTTCTAAAGAAACTGAGGGTAAAGGTGCTGGACTGGCCAAGCTGTCTCCAGACCTAAACCCTATTGAGCATTTGTGGGGCATCCTCACATGGAAGGTGGAGGAGCGCAAGGTCTCTAACATCCACCAGCTCTGTGACATTGTCATGGAGAAGTGGAAGAGGATCCCATTGGCAACCTGTGAAGCTCTAGTGATTTCCATGCCCAAGAGAGTTAAGGCAGTGCTGGAAAATAATAGTGGTCACACAAAATATTGACACTTTGGGCACAATTTGGCAATTTTCACTTAGGGGTGTACTCACTTTTGTTGCCAGCGGTTTAGACATTAATGGCTGTGTGTTGAGTTATTTTGAGGGCACACCAAATTGACACTGTTATGCAAGCTGCACACTGACTACTATACATTATATCAAAGTGTGATATCTTCAGTGTTGTCCCATTAAAAGACATAATAAAATATTTGCAAAAATGTGAGGGGTGTACTCACTTTTGTGAGATACTGTACACTACGTGCAGAATTATTAGGCAAATGAGTATTTTGACCACATCATCTTCTTTATGCATGTTGTCTTACTCCAAGCTGTATAGGCTCGAAAGCCTACTACCAATTAAGCATATTAGGTGATGTGCATTTCTGTAATGAGAAGGGGTGTGGTCTAATGACATAAACACCCTATATCAGGTGTGCATAATTATTAGGCAACTTCCTTTCCTTTGGCAAAATGGGTCAAAAGAAGGACTTGACAGGCTCAGAAAAGTCAAAAATAGTGAGATATCTAGCAGAGGGATGCAGCACTCTTAAAATTGCAAAGCTTCTGAAGCGTGATCATCGAACAATCAAGCGTTTCATTCAAAATAGTCAACAGGGTCGCAAGAAGCGTGTGGAAAAACCAAGGCACAAAATAACTGCCCATGAACTGAGAAAAGTCAAGCGTGCAGCTGCCAAGATGCCACTTGCCACCAGTTTGGCCATATTTCAGAGCTGCAACATCACTGAAGTGCCCAAAAGCACAAGGTGTGCAGTCCTCAAAGACATGGCCAAGGTAAGAAAGGCTGAAAGACGACCACCACTGAACAAGACACACAAGCTGAAACGTCAGGACTGGGCCAAGAAATATCTCAAGACTGATTTTTCTAAGGTTTTATGGACTGATGAAATGAGAGTGAGTCTTGATGGGCCAGATGGCTGGATTGGTAAAGGGCAGAGAGCTCCAGTCCGACTCAGACGCCAGCAAGGTGGAGGTGGAGTACTGGTTTGGGCTGGTATCATCAAAGATGAGCTTGTGGGGCCTTTTCGGGTTGAGGATGGAGTCAAGCTCAACTCCCAGTCCTACTGCCAGTTTCTGGAAGACACCTTCTTCAAGCAGTGGTACAGGAAGAAGTCTGCATCCTTCAAGAAAAACATGATTTTCATGCAGGACAATGCTCCATCACACGCGTCCAAGTACTCCACAGCGTGGCTGGCAAGAAAGGGTATAAAAGAAGAAAATCTAATGACATGGCCTCCTTGTTCACCTGATCTGAACCCCATTGAGAACCTGTGGTCCATCATCAAATGTGAGATTTACAAGGAGGGAAAACAGTACACCTCTCTGAACAGTGTGGGAGGCTGTGGTTGCTGCTGCACGCAATGTTGATGGTGAACAGATCAAAACACTGACAGAATCCATGGATGGCAGGCTTTTGAGTGTCCTTGCAAAGAAAGGTGGCTATATTGGTCACTGATTTGTTTTTGTTTTGTTTTTGAATGTCAGAAATGTATATTTGTGAATGTTGAGATGTTATATTGGTTTCACTGGTAAAAATAAATAATTGAAATGGGTATATATTTGTTTTTTGTTAAGTTGCCTAATAATTATGCACAGTAATAGTCACCTGCACACACAGATATCCCCCTAAAATAGCTAAAACTAAAAACAAACTAAAAACTACTTCCAAAAATATTCAGCTTTGATATTAATGAGTTTTTTGGGTTCATTGAGAACATGGCTGTTGCTCAATAATAAAATTAATCCTCAAAAATACAACTTGCCTAATAATTCTGCACTCCCTGTATATATAGGTATTTATAGGGGTTTTCCTAGATTTTGATAATGATGACCTATCCTCTGGATAAGTCATCAGTATCTGATCGGTGGAGACATAACACCCTGGTCCCCTGCGATCAGAAGGCACAGGCTCTCCTATGAGCACCACGGCCTTCTCACAGCTTACTAAGCACAGCACTGTTCATTATTTAGTGGTCATTATCATGCTCAGCCCCATTTACTTCACAATGTATGGCGCTGTGATTGCTAAGCTGCAAGAAGGCTGCGGCACTGTCAGGGAAGCCGGTGCCTTCTCAAACAGGTGATCGGTGAGTGTCCCAGGTGTCGGACGCCGACCTATCAAATACTGATGACCTATACTGAGGAAAACCCCTTAAAAGACCCTTTGCACTGGCCAAAGGATACCGCATGGGGGATGGATGATATGTTATAGGATTGTTCATCCCACATTTACATTATGTCAACAGTATATCCCCTATTTACACATAGAGATGTGCTGTCGACCAGTAAACGTTTTTCTGATGACATTAAAGATCTAATCGGCGGGGGTTGATGTGATGACGTAGTCACGCTACGTTTCACCTCCCTCCTCCACCTAACATGGCGTGTAACCTATGCGCTACCCTGAGCGAACTGAGGGCCTCACCGCTTCTGACCCTTGGTACAGGTCTGGATCTCTTTAATACCCTCCCTGTCTCCATGCTGTGACTGCCCGCTTTAATTTGGCGTTCCCTTGAGGGCTCTTGTCTCCGGTCTTCGCCTGCTCTCTTTTGCCCTTCCGCTCCTTGCTCCTCCACCTCCCCGTTCTCCGCTTCCCGCCGGTCCCTGGATCAAAGTTTGAAGAGACGCTGCTCTGTGTCCTCCCTGATTTGTTTGTTTGATCCACCCTACCTTTTGTCTCCTTGTGCATATCCTCCGACCCTCCTGTGTTTGCTTCCTCATACCAAAGGTCTGCTTTATTTGTTTTTCTACTGAATATATTATCAGACTGATATTGGTTATACTTTGGATGAACTATTTGGATGAACTTTTTTTTTTTGCTTTTTACCACAGCAAGTCTTAATATTTCCCCTCTGGTAATTAATATAAGAAGGTAGAGAAGGTAGAGAGGGGAGAGATGACGTAAATGTCTTGTCAAAAGATGAATCCTCACCACTGATTGAAATCTTGGGCGCGGTTAAAAAAAATAGAGTTAATAAAAGACATATCAACTCAAATTGGGGTAATGACTGATGTGGTTCTGATAAAAGATGACGTCTCCAAAATATGGGACAGAGTAACTACCATAGAAAAAACTGTGGAGGTCCTGGAGAAGGAAGTTAAAACGGAAATCCCCATGTTGAGATCTGAGGGTAACACCTTAAAAAAATTGATGGTGGATCTGAAAGACAGGTCTAGGTGATGGAATGTGAAAATTGTGGGCTTCCCTGAAAGCATGGAAGGGGGCAATCCTGGTGATATGATACACAAATTAATTCCGGGGAGGTTTGGAAGGGAGCATTTGTAACATTCCAGAGTTATGTTACGAAACTCTCTTACCCCGCTACAACCTGTCAAGTGTATCTGCATTGTCATCCTGTGTAATTTAATGTCACATACTCACTAATGTGCATTATAATCCTTGTTAAATGTATTTGTTGTAATTTCTATGTACACCAGCAGGTGGCAGCAATGTGTTTAGCAGAGACTTAGTTCAGTTTAGTGTTTCTAGACTGGAATAGTATATTCCAGTTTAGCTCCCCCTCTGTGAGGAGGTGTGGAATGTTCCCACATCCTGCCTCATGGGTGGGGAAGGAAGTTAGAGTTAGTGTGCCAGCCACCCCGGCTAGGAGAAGGCTGCGTGTGTAGGAGCTCCCAGTTCTAGGCATCCAAGACAGTCTCTTGTCTCGGCTGAGACAAAAGATCATCATTCCCAGTCTGAGCCATTCAGCATCAGCTGGTGGAAAGCAAGCAGCCACCTCCAGTATTCCAGGAAGAACCATACCCTGTGAGCACAACTGTGAGTACCGTCCAGAGACCAGGAGAAGCTAAATTCCTCCTCAGCTAGTCAGTCCCCAATACAGCAGAAGTCAGATAGCGCAGAAGATATAGATTCCTGCCACATCACAGAGCCATAAGCAGACGACTTATCCTGCAGAGAGCTCCAGGCACATGATAGAAGCAGAAGATAGATTCCTGCCATACATTGCTAATACCTGCTGGGACTTCAGACTATTGCTGTACCTCATATGGATTACTGCTGCATCAAGTAAAAACCAGTTTGAACTTTATTGCAAGTCTGGATCTCATTTACTGCTACAAAATCCCTCAAGTACTCCTACTAGCAACACACTCATTTTATTGCAAGTGAGCCAGGATCCAGGAGTCCAGCCGTACCCAGGTAGGAGACACCGTTGACACCATTACTATTACCACACAGAGACATCGGGTTCCAGGGGGTAAATGTACTTCTGGAAGGTATCCGCAGACAGTTCTTGTGAAGATACTTGTTTTACGAGACAGGGACATGATCTTGAGAAGGGCAAGGGAGTGCCCCCCTATTTTATACAATGGAAATTTTTTCCAGATTTTTCTAAGGATATTCAAGAAAAGAGACATAGCTATACTGAGGTTAAGAGATCACTTTGTGAAAAGAACATTCAATATTAATTTGTCTATCTGGCAAAACTGTGGATAATCTTTAATAGTGTGACTCACTTTTTTGATACTCCTGACCTTGTGGTAGGCTGGCTTGATCAGAATAACATCTGATCCTTTTTGCTTTTTTCCATTGTGGCGAGTGGGGGGGGGGAGGAGGAAAGGTGGCCTCAGTTGAGAGATCTGTCCTAAGATGGTGGCGGATCAAGAGTTGGTGGGGTGGGGGTCAGGTATGTAGTTTGTGGGGTGGGTTGCGATGCGTCTCCCAGGTTGGGGAGGGGGAGGTAGAGACTGTAATATTTTCCATTTTTTGGGGGCTGATTGATGTTGGTTAGAATCCTAACCTGGAATGTTCGTGGTCTTGGTGATAAATTAAAAAGACAGGCAGTTTGTGATCGGGTTTGGAGACATCTTCGAGCGATTGTCAGTTTAGTGGAGACCCACTAACCTGAGGGGGAGATCCCTCAACTCGGTGGGGGTTGGGCCATGCAGACCTATCATTCCACTTTTACTAGTTATTCAAGAGGAGTAACAGTATTAATTCACAAAGGGATTGATTTTGTCTGCTGGGCCTCCTCCATCGATAAGCAGGGGAGATTTGTTTTCCTTTATTGAAACTTATCTGGGAAACTATGCATCTTGGCTTTTATTTATATTCCTCCCCCTTTTTCTCTTTATGTACTTAACTGTTTACTAACTTTTATGGATCAGTGGCCTGAATTCCCTGTCATTGTGACAGGATAGGATCTCCATGGACAGAGATACGTGTATTCCCGCGTCAAGGGTCTCCTTTGTCCCGCTTTTGCCCCTGACGAAGCACGTGAGCGAATCCCAGGTCGGGCAATGGGAGGATTTGTATTTGTGATATGCCTTTTACAAGTTATTGTATAGTGCTTAACTATCAGTGCAACCCCTTGATATCCTGCAGGTTTCTGTTGGAGGAGGGGAGGTTACCTGAGGAAATCGTGTGCTTTCCATGTCCAGACGGACTGAGGAGAGCATTGGGTGGAGGAAAGGATTACAAGAAAACTTGCAGCGCGGTCCTATAAATAGAGGATGGTAGTCTTCCGGGAATCAGAGGCGATAAATGTACCCCTTAGACATGGGTTCATATAGGCCGATTTCTTTACTCAATACAGATGTTAAGCTTCTCTCAAAGATTATTACTACAAAAATTGAAAGTTGCAATTCCATTTACTGTAGAGTCTCTCGGATTTTGAGTGATCTTTGCAAGGTTGGTTGCCATAAATACAAAAGTGATTCTTTTGGTTAAAATAATGTTTTTGGCAAGGCTTGTGATAGCACGGGCTTGGTTCTCATCTAATACCCCAAGTATAAATACATGGTTAAATCTTGTTAGCAAGATTAAAAGGTATGAAAATATCTTATATAAACAAAGAAACTCTAAGGATAAATGGTTTAAGGTGTGGGAAGAATGGAATTTTTTTATTTTTTTTTGCCTCAACCTCTCATTATGCCCATACCGTCCTTTTTTTGTCGGGGGGGATGGGAGACGCATCGCAAAGGGGTGGTAGTTTGGGATGGAATTGGGGGGTAAGGTTTAAGGAAATGGAAATACTAATTATGATATTTTAATTTGTATGGAAATATTATTGCTTAATAAAAGGAAAATAAAAGATCTAATCAGCCAAGGTTGTTTGTCTACTGATTGCTGCCCTAGTTACACAGCCCTTAGGGTGCTCTCACACATTCAGGCTTCTCTATGTTGTTTTTGATGCCAAACTTAGGTGTGGATCATAACAGGAGAGAAAGTATATATACAATACATATCATCTCCCCATTTTTCAATCCACTCCTGGTTTTGGCTTCAAAAACTGCATAAAAAAACCTTAACATGTGGCAGCACCCTTAGGTCACACACATATAATAGTGTTCTATATGGCACTCAATCTGAGACTATGTTCAGGTGTCTCGAATTGTGCCTATTCAGCCTAGAAACTCTGAAAACAGTCTATTGCTCTCCATCAATCTGGAGATGTAGCCTAGTATTGCTACCAGAGGGTAAATAATACATACACGATCCTCATTAAAAATCAATAGAACATGTAATACATGGACCTGCTGAGTCCTCTCTGCTCTGGCTTATAATGGCCCCCTGAGAACAAAACCCCTTTCTATTAAGTTAGAATTCACTAAAAGACTTTATACATGAAAACATTTGGTTGCTTTTAATGTTTGTTCACATGTGGCACATATGTTACAGAAAGTTCTGTGGCTGTGCCATTCAGCTGAATGGATCTTGCAGGATTTGAGGCTCCTGCCGCAGAAGTACTTCCAATTCAAATGTTCCAGTACCATGTGCGAGCATGCAGAAAAACATAAGCAAAAACAATAGAAAATAGCCTTAAACTAGAAATAAATGCTCTTTTATAGCATATCTTGTGGAATATAATCATTCTTAGTGGTAATATTAAAGGGGTTGTCTCACTTCAGCAAATTGCATTTATTATGTAGAGAGAGTTAATACAAGGCACTTAGGCTACTTTCACACTAGCGGCAGCCTTTTCCGGCAGGCTGTTCTGGCGAGGGAAGAGCCTGCCAGATCCGTGCTGCCGCTAGTGCACCGTGCTGCCGGAAGTTCGCTCCAGCCCCATTGACTATAATGGGGGCGGGCCGGAGGCCGGCCGCATCACGGCTTACATGACGAGAGGCGCCCGGAACAAAACTACGACATGTTTGCAGTGCTGCAGCCGGACCTCTGGCCCGCCCCCATTTTAGTCAATGGGGCTGGAGTGGACTTCTGGCGGCACGAAGCACTAGCGGCAGCACGGATCCGGCAGGCTCTTCCCCCGCCGGAACAGCCTGCAAAGAAGGCTGCCGCTAGTGTGAAAGTATCCTTACTGATGTATTATTATTGCCTCTATTGCCTCCTTTGCTGGCTGGATTCATCTCTCCATCACATTATACACTGCTTGTTTCCCTGGTTACGACCACCCTGCAATCTATTATCGGTGGTTAAGCTTGCACACTATAGGAACACTAGGAACACTAGACTATGTGCGCTCCCTCGGTCCCGGCCACCAAATATGAAAGTGTTTTTTCCTATAGTGTGCAAGCACAGCCACCACTGCTGGATTGCAAGGTGGTTGTAACCATAGAAACCAGCAGTGTATATCGTGATGGAAAAATGAATCCAGCCAGCAAAGGTAGCAATATAGACAATCATAAAATATTAGTAAGTGCCCTGTATTAACTTTCTCTACATAATAAATGCCACTTGCTGAAGTGAGGCAGCCCCTTTAACTCTGAAACGACAGGTGAAAATGTAGTCCTTTCAAACCAAACAAGCTTTTCTAATCTATGCTTATGGTCGGTAGTCCATCAGAGAAGTCGTGTGGGTTTTGCTAGAGAATTGTACAGGTGGTGATCAACAATACATACTGTGGGGGGTTAGCTCTTCTCCGGGGGTCATTCTCACAGATACGCCTTTAGGACACCAAGTTTCAGGTCCAAACAGTGTATTTATTGTTCAACACCAGCAACAATAAAATGACAAAATAATAAACACTCGCCCGTCCAGGCTCTAACTAAACATAAAGTTTCCTGACTCACCTAGGTCCCAGTTCACACCCTGTGAACTCGTGCGGCTTTGTCAGCCAATGTCCCACAGCCTCCTGGCTGTACAGAGCACAGTACGCCCACTGCCTCCAGTTCAGTATTTCTTGTGGGGGATTGGGGCTCAGTAGTCTGCCTGACTATGGCCCTGCGACCCTCCCAGGCGTCGCTGCGTCCCCCAACTCCAGGCTATCGCCCAGCTTTGTGGTCCCTCCGCCTTGCCCAGCTGAGACCACACAGACAGAGCCTCCAGGCCTCTGTCCACAGGTACCACACTCCCCCCTTTCTGACACTCTGGGAGGTGCTTTGTGCCAGGCTGATTACCTCCAGCTTCTCTCACCTGTGGTGGAACAGGGGTGTGGACCGAACTATCCACCCCTTCCTTGCCTCTAACCTGAGTGAGACCTGTCACTGTCTCACAATACTTTAAGGAATTTTTTAGATTCAGAATATCGATGGCTTCTCCTCAGGATAGACTATTAATATAAGATCAGTAGGCGTCTAACTCTCCTCACTCCTGTTGATCAGCCATTTGACAGACCCTCCTGCCTCTACTTTGTCTACCTGCATGGTGTGTACTTAGTTGCGACATTGGAGGATGTTGCAACTTTGTCCCACTCAAGTGAATTAAGCTGCAATATCCTGCGCCGGTGCTGCTAACTACTGTAGTCACACCCCTACTGATCTCATATCCTAAGGCCTGGAAAACCTCTTTTTACTAATTGTCCATTGGCTCTGGGAGACCATTGGCCCGCAAAGAGCTCTACTCCTAGGCCTTTTGCTATCTCCACCATTTCTGCCTTACGTTTGATTAGTAAAACTACAATAACGTAAAATTAGATAAATCACTCACCGTAGTTTTTGTAGATAAAATCAAAGGAAGAAATATCACCTCGACCTAAGAAATCTTCTCCTCTGTCAACGTAAACCTCTTTTACCGATTTGTATCCAGTGACCACTATGACTGGTCGGGAACCCAAGTAAATGGTGAACACCTCTCCATATTTCTCACTCAGCTGTAAAGAAATCAAAGATATATAATGTCACATTAAGTAATGAGTTACCTCGTACAGTTCACTCATTGGGTGTTGGTGTGATCGTCTTGATCCAATAATTACGCTTCACATATATACTAGCACCGGAATCCCACAGTGTACCTGCTCTGTTTTACCCATACAGGCCGCATAAACTTCCAGAAACACCCCTATAGGACTAATGATGAGCTTATCAATTTGTTCATCTGAACAGATTTCCATTTTTGAGAGAGCATCCTCAGAGCTGTGGACAATCCCTGCGCCAGCAGATTAACATTGGCACACATCTCACGTAGCCCTAATAATCTCACTCATGTGCTGTTACTGCTAGTATCGCTGCATGCTCAATGATATCAAAACTAACCTGCATCAATGAATTTGCATGTGTTGCCAACTGAATAAAGGAATTTTTGGTTTACCAGATAGATCATTTGTGCATGAGCTGATACTCACAGTAACAGTGCATGCACAAGATTATCATGGCCACGGGAGATGTGGGGCCATGAAGGATGCTCCCTCTCAGATGTAAAATTCGTTCAGAGGAACATATTGCTTCATATGAGATGATTCACTCATCCCTACAAAGTAAACAAAGTGGTATGCCCTTGCTGAAGTCAGTCATTGGCCACCTGTCACGAGGGTGTCACGACGTATCGACCCTGTTGTGCCTGGGGTCATAAGGTGGCTATGTTCTCGGTTTCTCAAGGGATCGCTTCATGACCTAATGCTGAGAATGGATTCCGGTCCAGGTTTTCCTGATTAGGTTTGCGATCCTTTGAGTCAATTTTGTCAGGAGCCAGTTTTGCCAGGGGTTGTCAGAGAAAATAAAAGACGTGCTTGCGCTGTATGAGACTCCTATAGCCCTGTCGCTATCTATAAGAATTGATACACGCCTTAGGGATAGGCTGAGGAGTTATTGTCCTCCAGAGACTTTTCTCAGGCAGGAGTCTGTTTGCTCTGACTCAGACGAACCTATGCAACTAGGGGCAGCCACTCATCAGGTTCGTCCTCTTGGGGTTTCGCGTAAAGCAAGGGTTTGTTTTTTCTGTGGTGGGAGGGGTCATTTTATTAGAGCTTGTCCATCTGTACCCAAAAAGAAACAACCGCCGGAACTACTGACCCCAGGTTGTGCGGAGGATGAAATATGAGTTTATACATCTCCTCCATACAAATGTCTCAGTGCCAACTATGGTAGTCTCAGGTGATAAAACTGAGACTATCTCAGTTTTTTTGGACAGTGGGGCTGGGGTTAATATGGTGGATACCCGATTCGCTCGGACTCTGGGTTTGTCTATTAGTCCTTTATCTAGATCAATCCCCATATTCGCCATTGACTCTGCTCCTCTTACTCAGGGGAACCTAACACACATTGTACATAACATAAATCTTTAGTAGTGTTGATCGAGCACCAAAGTACTCGAGTGCTCAAGTAGAACACTTTGGGATGCTCGGGTGCTCGGCAGAGCACAATGGAAGTCAATGGGAGAACCCGAGCATTAAACCAGGCACCCCCTGCTCTGAAAAGGGGAGGGTGTCTGGTTCATAGGAAAAGGTCAGTAATTGATGGAAACACCACTGAAATGGTTCGGTAACAGCATGGGGAGGATGTCTGGATGCATCTTGGACTCCCATGTCGCTGCTGGGAAGGATGTTGTCCGAGTAGTGCGCCACTTTTACAGACTGACAATAATACGTGCCAAACCAAAGATAAAATTGATTTTAGAGGAAAAATTGTTAGGAAACATTCTTTCCCGTATAATTACTTGTATATAAAGTGCAAGTGCTGCCAAAAATTACAAGGAAGAGGCACTCCGATATGACCTGTATATCACATAAAGAAGGGCCTCATTCACATTGTGGTACAATTGATTAGGTAGTGGGACTCCTACACTCATAAAGCCTATGCAGTAAGTGAAAGGGCTGCCAAAAATTACAAGGAAACCGCCACTCCAATACACCCTTTATTACACATAAAGGAGGGCATCCTACACACCCTTGAAAAATAATGATTGCTGGCCTGCTGGTGACCCTCAAAAACATTAGAAGCAATGCTGGTGACCTTCTAAAACATTAGGGGCGAGGGCCTGCTGCTGATCTGACCATCTAAAAAATTAGGGGAGAGGGCCTGCTGCTGATCTGACCATCTAAAAAATTAGGGGTGAGGGTCTGCTGCTGATCTGACCATCTAAAACATTAGGGGTGAGGGTCTGCTGCTTATCTGACCATCTAAAAAATTAGGGGAGAGGGCCTGCTGCTGATCTGACCTTCTAAAACATTAGGGGTGAGGGTCTACTGTTGAGCTGACCATCTAAAAAATTAGGGGTGAGGGTCTGCTGCTGATCTCACCATCTAAAACATAAGTGGTGAGGTTCCGCTGCTGATCTGACCTTCTAAAACATTAGGGTGACGGTCTGCTGCTGATCTGACCATCTAAAAAAATTAGGGGTGATGGTCTGCTGCTGAGCTGACCATCTAAAACATTAGGGGTAAGGGTCTGCTGCTGAGCTGACCTTCTAAAAAATTAGGGGTGAGGGTCTGCTACTGAGCTGACCATCTACAAAATTAAGGGTGAGGGTCTGCTGCTGATCTGACCATCTAAAACATTAGGGGTGAGGGTCTGATGCTAATCTGACCATCTAAAACATTAGGGGTGAGAGTCTGCTGCTGAGCTGACCATCTAAAACCTTAGGTGTGAGGGTCTTCTGCTGAGCTGATCATCTAAAACATTAGGGGTGAGGGTCTGCTGCTGAGCTGACCATCTAAACCATTAGGGGTAAGGGTCTGCTGCTGAGCTGACCATCTAAAAAATTAGGGGTGAGGGTCTTCTGCTGAGCTGACCATCTACAAAATTAGGGGTGAGGGTCTGCTGCTGATCTGAACATCTAAAACATTAGGGGTGAGGGTCTGATGCGAATCTGACCACTCAAAACATTAGGGGTGAGGGTCTGCTGCTGAGATGACCCTCTAAAACATTAGGGGTGAGGGTCTGCTGCTGAGCTGACCCTGTAAAACATTAGGGGCGAGGGCCAGCTGAGCTGACCATCTAAAACATTAGTAACGAGGGCAGCCTAAAAAGCATGTTGATATGATGGAGGAGGACGAGAAAAGTAAGATTGAACCATATACCCTTTTTTGTGTGGTGGAAGGGGTGTATGGGAATACAGTGTATTCAATACATCATAAAAGCCACAATTAAAGTGCCTTTATGTTCAGCCGCTTTCCTCTGGTGGAGTAGAGAAGTCAGGGGCAATCCAGGCCTTGTTCATTTTGATAAGAGTCAACCTGTCAGCATTTTTTTTGTTGACAGTCGAGTGCCCCAGCAACACTAAATGCCAACTCTGACAAAACGCTGGCGGCAGGGCAGGCCAGCACATCCAAGGCGTAGAGCGCCAGTTTGTGCCATGTGTCCAGCTTGTTTACCCAATAGTAATAAGGCACAGAGAGATCATTGAGGACGCTAGCACGGTCTGCTACACCATCTTCCAAAACTTTTCTCTCCTTGTGACAGTAGGCCGCGCATCAGGGTGAGGGTGCTGGCGTGGTGTCATGAAACTGTCCCAGGCCTTGGAGAGCCTTGGAGAGTGTTGCCTTGTCTTTGTTGGAACTGCTGTGTGTTCCCCTCGTCTCCCCTCCTCGGCTGCCCAAGGAACTATGTACTCTGCTGCCAGAGTTGTCAGCTGGAAATTTTTGGAGCAATTTCTGCTATTCTTCTCCACCACAGGAATGAGAGATGAGTTCTCTTTGTAGCGGGGGTTGAGAAGGGTACACAACCAGTAATCGGTGTTGTCCAAAATGCGTACAACGCAAGGGTCACGGGAAAGGTAGCATAACATAAAGTCAGCCATATGTGCCAGAGTCCCAACAGACAAGACTTCGCTGCCCTCATCAGGAGGATAACTCTCAGTCTCCTCTTCCTCCTCTTCGGCCCATCCACGCTGAACAGATGGAATAAACCTGCTGTGGGTACTACCCTCTGTAGCGGAGGCAACCGTCTCCTGCTCCTCCTCCTCATCATCATCCAATTCGTGCTGGGAAGATGAATGGAGGGTGGTCTGGCTATCACCTGTGTACTATCTTACCACATGTTCACCTCTTCCACATGCAAAGTGTCCTGCTTCATTGTGAGCAGCAAGCGTTTCTGTAGACACAGAAGTGGGATGGTTACACTGGTAATAGCGGCATTGCCGCTCACTATCTATGTTGATTCCTCAAAGTTGCATAAAACCTCACAGAGGTCAAACATCCATGCCAACTCCTCGCTTGTGAAGAGCAGAAGCTGACTGGAAAGGTGATGACCATGTTGCAGCTGGTATTCCACTACTGCCCACTGCTGCTCACAAAGCCTGGCCAACATATGGAATGTGGAGTTCAAGCGCATGCTCACAACACACAACAGTCGGTGAGCTGGTAATTGCAAGCGCTGCTGCAGCGTTGCCAGACCGGTGGCAGCTGTAGATGACTTTTGGAAAAGGGCACATACGCGGCACACCTTCACCAGTAGCTCAGGCAAGTTGGGGTAGGTTTTGAGAAACCGCTGAACCGCTAAGTTGAACACGGGGGGCTAGGCATAGTATGTGGGTGAGCTTGCCGAGCTCCAAAGTCGCTACCAAGTTACGGCCATTATCAGACACAACCATGCCTGGTTCTAGGTTGAGTGACAAGAGACATAGCTCATTCTGGTCTCTTATCCCCTTCCACAGCTCTGCGGCGGTCTGCTGTTTGTCTCCTAAACATATTTGTTTGAGCACGGCCTGTTGCCGCTTCCCCACTACAGTGCTACACTGCTTCCAGCTACTGACTAATGGCTGACTGGTGCTGCAAGATGCTAATTCAGAGGTGGAAGTGGAGGAGGATAATAGGGGGGTTGCAGCCACTAATGTAGGTGATGGCGGAAATCCTGATGTAAGTAGAGCCCGCAATCCTTGGCGTTGGTAGCACCTGTGCCATCCCAGGGTACGACTCGCTCCCAGCCTCCACAACTATCACCCATTATGCCATCAGGGAAATATAGCGTCCCTGGCCACAAACACTTGTCCATGTGTCAGCCGTTAAGTGGATCTTCCCAATAACTGCATTGGTCATGGCACGGGTCATGTTACGGGACACATTCTGGTGTAAGGCAGGGACTGCAAACTGGTAAAAATTGTGGTGGCTGGGGACTGAGTAATGAGGGACGGCAGAAGCCATCAGGCTGCGGAAAGCCTCAGTGTCCACAAGCCTAAATGGCACAATTTTCAAGTCCAGCAATTTGGAAAGGTACGCATTTTGGGCTATGCCCTGTGGGTGCTTGGCTGGGTATTTGTGCTTTCGTTCAAAGGCCTGGCGTATGGACATCTGTACGCTGTGCTGGGACACAGAAGTGGATGTGCTAGCTGATAGTGCTTGCGAAGGTCCAGGTGCAGGGCGGGAGGCATCCGGGGGAAGAGGAGGCCGTGATGTGACCCGCAGACACTGATTGTGGACCCAGGCTTTCGGCCCACCTATTAGGGTGCTTTGATGCCATGTGGCGGATCATGCTAGTGGTGGTGAGGTTGCTAGTGTTCACGCCCCTGCTCATTTTGGTGCGGCACAGGTTGCAAATGATAATTCTTTTATCGTCCGCACTTTCCTCAAAAAAGCGCCAGACTGCAGAACACCTACCCCTTGGCAAGGGAGATTGCCGCAAGGGGGTGCTCTGGGGAACAGTTTCGGTCCTGTTTGGTATGGCCCGCCTTCTCCCTTTTGCCACCCCACTGCCTCTTCCAGTTTGTTGTGGTGCTACGGATCCCTTCCCCTCTGTACTGCTGTCCTCACTCCGCTTGCCACCTTCCCAGGTTGGGTCAGTGATTACATGGTCCACCGCCTCCTTTTCCACTTCCTCATTCTGGTTATCCTCCTGGCTTGTTGACCTAACAACAACCTCACTTATTGACAACAGTGTCTCATCCCCATCATCAACCTCTTAAAACACAAATTGCGATTGACTTATTGGCAATTGTGTCTCTTCTTCATCATCAATCTTGTGAAACACTAATTGCCGTTCCCCACCATCATCTTCTTGTGACTGTGGATGCTCAAGAGTTTGGGCATTAGTACACACAATCTCCTAATGTCCTTTTTCAATCGATGAATAGAGCTCCTCGGAAAATCCAAGTGTGGAATCACTTGTTTGCCAAGACTCTCATGGTGGGAGGAAGGAGGATCAGGGTGAGGATTCTGTTGACCAGACTCTTGGCTACTGAGACTGGACTTTGTGGAAGACAGGGTGGTGCCTAACCGACTGGAAGCATTATCTGCTGCAATCCAACCGACCCCCTGGTCGCACTGGTCTGACTTCGAGAGTGGTGTCCTGCACCACCCTGCAAACTAGAACATGAAGCTAGGTATCATGGATGAGTGTGTTTCTTGTGCTCTGGCAGCAGGCACAGTTTCACCGCGGCCAGGGTCACGTCCTCTGCGTGCACCATCAGCAGCCTGGCCACTTCCCCGTCCCTTACTGCTCGCCTTCTACATATTAAATTGTATATATACTTGCAAGTATGTCACACGTACAGTAGCGCAGATTTTGTAAGTGTATGCACAAATAAATTAAACTGAATGTCACTGATATTTAGGATGTGCAAACGTAATACAGGAGATGTAGCGCAGGTAATGTCACTGCTGTCACCAGCGGCTAACGTTATACAGGAGATCTAGCGCAGGTAATGTTGTTGCTGTCACCAGCGGCTAACGTTATACAGGAGATGTAGCGCAAGTAATTTTGCTGCTGTTACCAGCGGCTAACGTTATACAGGAGATGCAGCACAGGTACTGTCGCTGTCACCAGCAGCAAAACAATTGCACGCAATTTAGGGCACGTTGCGCTAATATATTACACAGCCAGATAAAACAATAATCCTTAAAAGGACTGTTGGGTCTCTAACAATTTTCAACACTCAACACTCCCTAAAAAAAATGCGCAATTCCTCTCCCTACACTATCTGTCCCTTCTGCTGTAGCTCGCTCTGACTGAACCGAACCACGGAACAGCCAGCCAATCACTGTAATGTCAGTAACCAACATGGATTGGCTACAGCATTACAGTGAATGGCAGTACTTCCCTGCACGTTTATTGGCTGCATAGCAGCCAACAAACGCGCTGGGAGGAGACTTGAGCATCGCTCTCGAGCACACGTGGTGTTCGGCCGACCACCGCAATGGGTATTCGGTATTCGGCTGAGCATGGGTATTCGGCTGAGCATGTTCGCCCAACACTAATCTTCCGGTGGGGGCCCTCCATAATGATTTTATTTCTTGCTATGTCCTTGAAGGTCTTCCCACTCCTATGGTATTAGGTCTTACCTGGTTGGTAGCGCATAATCCTGTTGTTGATTGGCAGGCCAGGGAGATATTGGAGTGGAGTGAGCATTGTAGGGACAATTGCCTAAGTAGCAGTTGCTCAGCCACCTCCATTACAACCTTACCAGCATTTGTGTCCGACTTTGAGGATGTTTTCTCTGAAAGGGGTGTCAGGAGTTACCACCCCATCGTCCCTATGATTGCTCAATTAACCTGCTCACTGGAGCAAAGTTACCTAAGACCCACTGGAGCAAAGTTACCTAATCTTTCTGGCCCCGAAAGACAAACCATAAAGGACTATATTTCTGACAGTCTGGCTAAAGGACATATCAGACCCTCTTCTTCACCCGTGGCTGCAGGGTTCTTCTTTGTGAAGAAAAAAGATAGGGGCCAGCCTCCTTGCCTAGATTTTCATGAACTAAATCGGATAACTATCCGAGACCTCTATCCTCTTCCTCTCATTCCTGACCTCTTTAATCAGATTGCGGGTGCAAAATGATTTTCCAAAATGGATTTAAGGGTAGCCTACAATCTGATTCGCATTAAAGAGGGGGATGAGTGGAAGACAGCGTTGAACACTCTTGAAGGGCATTATGAAAACCTGGTCATGCCATTTGGCCTGACTAATGCTCCTGCTGTCTTTAAACACTTTGTCAACAATATTTTTTGTCATCTTGTCGGCAGATTTGTGGTGATATATCTTGTTGATATTTTGATCTATTCACCCGATCTAGAGACACACATGGTACCTGTCAGGCAGGTGTTGCAGATTTTATGGACGAATAAGTTATATGCTAAAGTGGAGAAATGTGTGTTCACTGTACAGGAGGTACAATTCCTGGGGTATCTGCTATCAGGGTTCAGTATGGATCCAGAGAAGGTCCGCACGATCCTAGAATGGGATCTTCCTAAGAACCTAAAAGCTCTGCAGCATTTACCGCCCCCTCCAGTAATTGTCGA
The DNA here is from genome assembly GCF_014858855.1 of Bufo gargarizans. Classification (NCBI taxonomy): domain Eukaryota; kingdom Metazoa; phylum Chordata; class Amphibia; order Anura; family Bufonidae; genus Bufo; species Bufo gargarizans. The sequence goes on from NW_025334252.1 coordinate 217,571, forward strand.
TGGCAAGAATTGTAGATTCTTGTTTCGTCTGTCGCTCCCTTTAATATCTGGTGCATTGGAGGGGTTACGGTCTGGAAGAAAGAATGTTGGTGCCAGCTTTGGAAGTAAACGCCAGAAGGTTAATTCATTCTGGTCCCGAGTGTCCGGTGGCTTCCCGTAGAAAGGGGGGTACTGTCATGAGGGTGTCACAACTTATCGCTCACCCTGTTGTGCCTGGGTTCAGAAGGTCGCAGCGGGTGGCTACACGCTTGGTTTCAGGGATTGCTCCATGACCTAATGGTGAGAATGGATTCCAGTCTAGGTGTTCCTGCTTAGGTTTGCAATCCTTTTTCTCCTACTTAGAAATCTGTAGCTATTCCTTTCAGCTGTTCTCTGTCAGCCACTTCCAGCTACTATATATTCTCCCTTTCTGCTTCCCTTGGTGCCAGATATGCTGTAAACCTTTCTTCCAGATCTTCTGACCTCAGGTGGACAACAGTTGCTGTGGAGCCGTTGGAACTGGAGCTGTTGTCCGGTTCACTCCTGTTGTTGTCTTCTGTTGTTGTTGTCTCCCTTCAGGAATTGTTTATTGTGTTTGTGTTGTTTGTCCTTTCCCTGTTGTTACCCTAGGTGTCAGTGGTGAGGACTAGTGCTCCCACCGCCCTATTCACTACCTAGGGCTTATTTCATGGTAAGCCAAGGACGAGGCTCTTCCCTCCCCTCTGGCCGCACGTCTGTTACCTGCCATCTCAGACGGGATACCACAGCGGTGCATGTGACCATGCCTATACCCGGCTGGAAATAAACAACAGAGCCAGGGAGTAGGATCAGCAGGTAGCAGGTCAGTATGCATCTTTCAATAGGTGATACAGGCGATGCGACATAAGTAAAAAGTAATTACAGGAAAATCCCTTTAACTTGGCTAAAATAAAGTCTCATTTGAAAAAAAGTTTTTTTTGTTGTCATGTTTTTACCACCATGCCTCAGGGACACAGAAAACAACTAATATCTAGGTCATGCCCCTAACTTTATGCCCTTCAACACAATAACAGTGCCAGCTACAGCGTCTCCAAATTAGTTAATGCCTTAGTTCCCCCATAACAATGTTTGTTACCCAGTGTTATCATGATTCTATTGGTGTTTCAGTGATGTCTGTCGGCACAGTAGCAGTTGTATATCTGAACAAGCACATATGAGTTTGTCTAGTAATGTTTTTGACTCACCAGTCAACTCGAAGAACACTTACTTTCAGTAGAGATTTCACTATGTCCCCTTTAATGAGCTGTAGGCAGTTGCCCAATATTGGCAGGGGAGTAGGTCCAGGTGGCAAATTCCCTTTTCTCCAGAAATGTTTAAAGCTGATGAATAAGATTAGACAAGCCACCACCACTGTAAGAAGGAGAGTAACATCCTCTGAGAAATACATCCTGACTGCGGATTCTTGTCTTGTTTCCCCAGGTGAAATCTCTGCTCAGGGAAATCTTCTCATTATGTACAGGGAGGACTATAGGCGGGGTGAGGGTGTTCTGATTTTATTTATCTTGTATTCAGATTATTCACAGTTCAGAAAATGTTTAGACTTTTTTTGTGTCATGAAATTCTAGTTCTTGAATGACCTCTCACAGAGGGAGTGTTTGTATTGATTAGTGTTGATTGCGAATATTGGAACTTCGAGAATTCGCAAATAACTAGAATATAGTGCTATATCTTTCTAATCGCGAATATTCTAGATTTTTTTTATCATTACCCATGATCCCTCACTGCTTTTTGCTTGCAGACCAATGAGAAAGCTGCAATATCTTTGACTTGGGAGTAGTGTTGATCGCGAATTTTCGTATCGCAAAGTTTCCGATTGCCGTTTTTGCAATCAAGAAAATAATCACTGGAGATCCTGAATTCTCAAATTCGCAAATATATGACGAATATTTGCCAAAATATTCGCAAAATATCGCAAACTCGAATATTGCCACTGCCGCTCATCACTGGTATTGATCTGGGTTGCTTGACTATGCACCATTTTGTAAAATATCCTATGAATACCATCCCCAAGAGCTATGGTTTCTAGCTGAAGGTACTCCTTTGTTTGCTTGACTCTTTGAGCAGAAATCTAGGGTAAAAGTGATGGTCAAGGGGTGCTGGGAGTTGGACTCCTGCCGATTTAATATTGATGATCTAGCCTGAGGATAGGTTATTACTATCCTGGCACTGCAAAATCCCTTTAATTAACCACTTCAGCCCCGCTAGGTGAAACCCCCTTCATGACCAGGCCACTTTTTACACTTCGGCACTACACTACTTTCACCGTTTATCGCTCGGTCATGCAACTTACCACCCAAATGAATTTTACCTCCTTTTCTTCTCACTAATGGAGCTTTCATTTGGTGGTATTTTATTGCTGCTGACATTTTTACTTTTTTTGTTATTAATCAAAATGTAACGATTTTTTTGCAAAAAAATGACATTTTTCACTTTCAGCTGTGAAATTTTGCAAAAAAAACGACATCCATATATAAATTTTTCACTAAATTTATAGTTCTACATGTCTTTGATAAAAAAAAAATGTTTGGGCAAAAAAAAAATGGTTTGGGTAAAAGTTATAGCATTTACAAACTATGGTACAAAAATGTGAATTTCCGCTTTTTGAAACGGCTCTGATTTTCTGAGCACCTGTCATGTTTCCTGAGGTTCTACAATGCCCAAACAGTAGAAAAACCCCACAAATAACCCCATTTCGGAAAGTAGACACCCTAAGGTATTCGCTGATGGGCATAGTGAGTTCATAGAACTTTTTATTTTTTGTCACAAGTTAGCGGAAAATGATGATGATTTTTTTATTTTTATTTTTTTCTTACAAAGTCTCATATTCCACTAACTTGCGACAAAAAATAAAAAATTCTAGGAACTCACCATGCCCCTCACAGAATACCTTGGGGTGTCTTCTTTCCAAAATGGGGTCACTTGTGGGGTAGTTATACTGCCCTGGCAATTTAGGGGCCCAAATGTGTGAGAAGAACTTTGCAATCAAAATGTGTAAGAAATGACCGGTGAAATCCGAAAGGTGCACTTTGGAATATGTGCCCCTTTGCCCACCTTGGCAGCAAAAAAGTGTCACACATCTGGTATCGCCGTACTCAGGAGAAGTTGGGGAATGTGTTTTGGGCTGTCATTTTACATATACCCATGCTGGGTGAGAGAAATATCTTGGCAAAAGACAACTTTTCCCATTTTTTTATACAAAGTTGGCATTTGACCAAGATATTTTTCTCACCCAGCATGGGTATATGTAAAATGACACCCCAAAACACATTCCCCAACTTCTCCTGAGTACGGCGATACCAGATGTGTCACACTTTTTTGCTGCCAAGGTGGGCAAAGGGGCACATATTCCAAAGTGCACCTTTCGGATTTTGCAGGGCATTTTTTACACATTTTGATTGCAAAGTTCTTCTCACACATTTGGGCCCCTAAATTGCCAGGGCAGTATAACTACGCCACAAGTGACCCCATTTTGGAAAGAAGACACCCCAAGGTATTCCGTGAGGGGCACGGCGAGTTCCTAGAATTTTTTATTTTTTGTCACAAGTTAGCGGAAAATGATGATTTTTTTTTTTTTCTCTTTTTTCCTTACAAAGTCTCATATTCCACTAACTTGCGACAAAAAATAAAAAATTCTAGGAACTCGCCATGCCCCTCACGGAATACCTTGGGGTGTCTTCTTTCCAAAATGGGGTCACTTGTGGCGTAGTTATACTGCCCTGGCAATTTAGGGGCCCAAATGTGTGAGAAGAACTTTGCAATCAAAATGTGTAAAAAATGCCCTGCAAAATCCGAAAGGTGCACTTTGGAATATGTGCCCCTTTGCCCACCTTGGCAGCAAAAAAGTGTGACACATCTGGTATCGCCGTACTCAGGAGAAGTTGGGGAATGTGTTTTGGGGTGTCATTTTACATATACCCATGCTGGGTGAGAAAAATATCTTGGTCAAATGCCAACTTTGTATAAAAAAATGGGAAAAGTTGTCTTTTGCCAAGATATTTCTCTCACCCAGCATGGGTATATGTAAAATGACAGCCCAAAACACATTCCCCAACTTCTCCTGAGTACGGCGATACCAGATGTGTGACACTTTTTTGCTGCCAAGGTGGGCAAAGGGGCACATATTCCAAAGTGCACCTTTCGGGTTTCACCGGTCATTTCTTACACATTTTGATTGCAAAGTTCTTCTCACACATTTGGGCCCCTAAATTGCCAGGGCAGTATAACTACCCCACAAGTGACCCCATTTTGGAAAGAAGACACCCCAAGGTATTCCGTGAGGGGCATGGCGAGTTCCTAGAATTTTTTATTTTTTGTCGCAAGTTAGTGGAATATGAGACTTTGTAAGGAAAAAAGAAAAAAAAAAGAAAAATCATCATTTTCCGCTAAATTGTGACAAAAAATAAAAAATTCTAGGAACTCGCCGTGCCCCCCACGGAATACCTTGGGGTGTCTTCTTTCCAAAATGGGGTCACTTGTGGCGTAGTTATACTGCCCTGGCAATTTAGGGGCCCAAATGTGTAAGAAGTACCTTGAAATCAAAATGTGTAAAAAATGGCCTGCGAAATCCGAAAGGTGCCCCTTTGCCCACCTTGGCTGCAAAAAAGTGTGACACATCTGGTATCGCCGTACTCAGGAGAAGTTGGGCAATGTGTTTTGGGGGGTCATTTTACATATACCCATGCTGGGTGAGAGAAATATCTTGGCAAAAGACAACTTTTCCCATTTTTTTATACAAAGTTGGCATTTGACCAAGATATTTTTCTCACCCAGCATGGGTATATGTAAAATGACACCCCAAAACACATTCCCCAACTTCTCCTGAGTACGGCGATACCAGATGTGTCACACTTTTTTGCAGCCTAGATGCGCAAAGGGGCCCAAATTCCTTTTAGGAGGGCATTTTTAGACATTTGGATCCCAGACTTCTTCTCACCCTTTCGGGCCCCTAAAAAGCCAGGGCAGTATAAATACCCCACATGTGACCCCACTTTGGAAAGAAGACACCCCAAGGTATTCAATGAGGGGCCTGGCGAGTTCATAGAAATTTTTTTTTTTTTGCATAAGTTAGCGGATATTGATTTTTCTTGTTTTTTTTCTCACAAAGTCTCACTTTCCGCTAACTTAGGACAAAAATTTCAATCTTTCATGGACTCAATATGCCCCTCAGCGAATACCTTGGGGTGTCTTCTTTCCGAAATGGGGTCACATGTGGGGTATTTATACTGCCCTGGCTTTTTAGGGGCCCTAAAGCGTGAGAAGTCTGGAATATAAATGTCTAAAAATGTTTACGCATTTGGATTCCGTGAGGGGTATGGTGAGTTCATGGGAGATTTTATTTTTGACACAAGTTAGTGGAATATGAGACTTTGTAAGAAAAAACAAAAACAAACAAAAAATGTCCGCTAACTTGTGCCAAAAAAAATGGCTGAATGGAGCCTTACCAGGGGGGGAGTGATCAATGACAGGGGGGTGATCAATGACAGGGGGGTGATCAATGACAGGGGGGTGATCACCCATATAGACTCCCTGATCACCCCCCTGTCATTGATCACCCCCCCTGTCATTGATCACCCCCCTGTAAGGCTCCATTCAGACATCCGCATGATTTTTTACGGATCCATGGATACATGGATCGGATCCACAAAACGCATGCGGACGTCTGAATGGAGCCTTACAGGGGGGTTATCAATGACAGGGGGTGATCAGGGTAATCAGGGTGATCACCCCCCTGTCACTGATCACCCTCCCTGTAAGGCTCCATTCAGACATCCGCATGATTTTTTACGGATCCATGGATACATGGATCGGATCCACAGAACGCATGCGGACGTCTGAATGGAGCCTTACAGGGGGGTTATCAATGACAGGGGTGATCAGGGTAATCAGGGTGATCACCCCCCTGTCACTGATCACCCCCCCTGTAAGGCTCCATTCAGACATCCGCATGATTTTTTACGGATCCATGGATAAATGGATCGGATCCACAGAACGCATGCGGACGTCTGAATGGAGCCTTACAGGGGGGTTATCAATGACAGGGGGTGATCAGGGTAATCAGGGTGATCACCCCCCTGTCACTGATCACCCCCCCTGTAAGGCTCCATTCAGACATCCGCATGATTTTTTACGGATCCATGGATACATGGATCGGATCCACAGAACGCATGCGGACGTCTGAATGGAGCCTTACAGGGGGGTTATCAATGACAGGGGTGATCAGGGTAATCAGGGTGATCACCCCCCTGTCACTGATCACCCCCCCTGTAAGGCTCCATTCAGACATCCGCATGATTTTTTACGGATCCATGGATAAATGGATCGGATCCACAGAACGCATGCGGACGTCTGAATGGAGCCTTACAGGGGGGTTATCAATGACAGGGGGTGATCAGGGTAATCACCCCCCTGTCACTGATCACCCCCCCTGTAAGGCTCCATTCAGACATCCGCATGATTTTTTACGGATCCATGGATACATGGATCGGATCCACAGAACGCATGCGGACGTCTGAATGGAGCCTTACAGGGGGGTTATCAATGACAGGGGGTGATCAGGGTAATCAGGGTGATCACCCCCCTGTCACTGATCACCCTCCCTGTAAGGCTCCATTCAGACATCCGCATGATTTTTTACGGATCCATGGATACATGGATCGGATCCACAAAACGCATGCGGACGTCTGAATGGAGCCTTACAGGGGGGTTATCAATGACAGGGGGTGATCAGGGTAATCAGGGTGATCACCCCCCTGTCACTGATCACCCTCCCTGTAAGGCTCCATTCAGACATCCGCATGATTTTTTACGGATCCATGGATACATGGATCGGATCCACAGAACGCATGCGGACGTCTGAATGGAGCCTTACAGGGGGGTTATCAATGACAGGGGTGATCAGGGTAATCAGGGTGATCACCCCCCTGTCACTGATCACCCCCCCTGTAAGGCTCCATTCAGACATCCGCATGATTTTTTACGGATCCATGGATAAATGGATCGGATCCACAGAACGCATGCGGACGTCTGAATGGAGCCTTACAGGGGGGTTATCAATGACAGGGGGTGATCAGGGTAATCAGGGTGATCACCCCCCTGTCACTGATCACCCCCCCTGTAAGGCTCCATTCAGACATCCGCATGATTTTTTACGGATCCATGGATACATGGATCGGATCCACAGAACGCATGCGGACGTCTGAATGGAGCCTTACAGGGGGGTTATCAATGACAGAGGGTGATCAGGGTAATCAGGGTGATCACCCCCCTGTCACTGATCACCCCCCCTGTAAGGCTCCATTCAGACGTCCGCATGATTTTTACGGATCCATGGATACATGGATCCATGGATGCGTTCGTACGTGCTGTAAAACGCTCAGGTAAGAACCATGCCCATAGGGAAACATTGGTTTTTGCCTGCATTTCAAAATTCCTGGCCTTTAAAATGCTGTCATTCCATCTGGTGGAGACGAAGACTTTTAAAAAACTTCTGGCGGTGGGTGTCCCACATACGTGGTTCCCAGCCACCACTACTTTTCCAGGCAAGCCATCCCCGCTCTGCACAACCAAGTGGCGGACAAAATTAGGTGTGCATTGCGCAACGCCATCTGTGGCAAGGTCCACATAACCAGTAAGCACGGGCAGGGACGTTATATCTCCCTAACTGCATTCTGGGTAAATGCAGTGGCGGCTGGGCCTGAGGTGGGTAGCAGTTTGGCGCATTTCCTTCCGCCACCGAGGATTGCAGGACATTTCTCTTTGCCTCCTGTTCCCTCCTCCGCCTACGCTTCCTCCTCTACCGCCTCCTCATCTGGTCAGCATAACACCTTCACCACCAAATTCAGCGCAGCCAGGGGAAAACGACAGGAGGCTTCTTTGAAACTTATCTGTTTGGGGGAAAAACACCACACCGTGCAGGAGTTGTGGACGGGCATGGAACAACAGAGCGATGAGTGTTGGTGCCACTTAGCCTCAAGCCTGGCCTTGTGGTGTGCGATAATGTGCAAAATCTCATAGCAGCTCTGGGACTAGCCGGTTTGACGCACATCCTTTGCCTGGCGCATGTCCTGAATTCGGTTCCTGAAAAAATACCCCGATATGTCAGAGCTGCTGCAGAAAGTGCGGTCTGTCTGTGTGCGCTTTCGGCATTCTCACCCTGTCGCTGCTCGCCTGTCTGCGCTGCAGCGTTACTTAGGCCTTCCCACTTATCGCCTCATATGCGGCATGCCCACAAGGTGGAACTCCACCTTGCACATGCTGGAGAGACTGTGCGAGCAGCAGCAGGCAATAGTGGAGTTTCAGCTGCAGCACGCACAGGTGAGTCGCTCAGCAGCACCACTTCACCACCAACGAGTGGGCCTCCATGCAGGATGTGTGTGCCATGTTGTGCTGTTTCGAGTACTCCACCAACATGGCCAGTCATTCACAAGTGGCTCAGAGGGAAGATTTCTGCACCAACAGAGGTCAGGTACACAACTGTCCAGCCAGGACACAGTTCTGGAGGATGAGGAGGATGATGAGGAGGAGGAACCGTGTTCACAGCAGTGTGGCACCCAAAGCAGCTCATGGGGATCACTGGAGCGTGGCTGGGGGGATACAGAGGACACAGACGATACACCTCCCACAGAGGACAGCTTGTCGTTGCCTCTGGGCAGCCTGGCACACATGCGCGTCAACATGCTGCAGTTCCTGCGCAACGACCGCGGAGTTGCCCACATTCTAACCAGTGCTGATTACTGGGTGGCCACCCTGCTGAATCCCTGCTACAAGGACAACATGCTGTCCTTAATTCCGTCACTGGAGCGTAATCGGAAGACACGCTGCTGATGGCATTCCCACTTGACACCGGGAGCTCAGTGAAAGCACAAGGCGAAGGAAGAAGAGGAGGAAGAAGTCGCCAATTGAGCTGGTGCACTGCCAGCAACTAAGAAGGGATAGTTAGCATAGCCGAAATGTGGAATCAGCACACCACAACAACCAGCACCACCAGCTGATATGGAACGTCTAAGCAGGAGGCAGCATTTCAGCAACATGGTCAAGCAGTATGTGTGCACACGCCTACTTGTACTTACTGATGGGTCTACCCCATTCAACTTCTGGGTCTCCAAATTGGGCACATGGCCTGAACTTGCCCTTTATCCCTTGGAGGTGCTGGCCTGCCCTGCGGCCAGTGTATTGTCCGAACGTGTGCTCAGCATGGCGGGTGGGGGGGGGGGGTTGGGAATCACAGACAAGTGCAGCCGCCAATGTGCACAAGCTCACGTTCATTAAAATGAACCAGGAATGGATCCTACAGGACTTGTACTTACCTTGTGCTGAGTAGACAAATATACCGGCCGCACTCAGCCATTGTTATATTCCAGCGCACTTTCTCTTTATTTTCCTTTTTATATTTCCCGAAGTTTTGGGGTCTTCCCAAATTTATGGAAAAAAAAAATTAAAATACAAAAATATTGGATATATTGGAATGGCTCACCCTCCAATTGCAGGGAATGGGTGCTCCCCCGAAAAGGTAACCCCAACCTTTAAAGGAAATGAAAATATCCAAGAGAGAGTATAAAATACAAAAATAGTGTTGTCTCCTCCACCACCGCTTCCACCTCCACCTCCCCGCTTCCACCTCCACGTCCACCGCCTCCTCAACCTACTACTCCACTTTAACCTACGCCTCCTAGTTCAAGATCATCATTTTTTACTTTTTTTTTATTCTATGTTTTTTTAATTCATTTACCTGTTCACATTTGTTTGCAGGGCAATTGTCCTGTTCTTACCCCTATTTTGCTTCCTTTTTCAACCCTCTAGCCCTTTCTATGACTTTTCTAGAGCCATTTTAGTGCCCCAAAAATGCGGACCGAAATTGCGGGCGTGTGAATGGACCCTTAGAATATAGTGCTATATATTTATATTCTTGATTATTCTAGATGTTTTTTTCCTCAGTAACCTCCCTTCTTGCTTGTGGGCCAATGAGAAGGCTGCAGTGTCTTCGTCTGAGCTTAGCAACATCCCTAGCAACCAATAGGTTACCTACCCCTTACTATATAAGAACCGTCCCATCAGCCATTTTCTGTCGTTTTATGGATGTCACGGCCACGGTTATGGCCGTGACTCCTTGGGAGCCGCATACAGTTGCCCGCGGTTTGGGTAGTTGTTTCAACCGCAGCTTGGGGCTTGATGTAGTTAGCCTCAGTGCGGTTGCCGCGGACAACAGCTATGTGTGCGGTTCCCTTGGAGTTGTGTGCGTTTGTGTATGCACTTTTTGTGTTGTGTGCACTTCCCCTTTTAGTGCTATTTTCCCTTCTCTGGTGCTGGAAGGGTTAACTCCCTTCCCAGTGTGTGTGTTGTGTCACTGGGTGTGTCTGACTGTGGGGTGGGGCTTCTTGGCCTATAAAGCCTCACAGCCATGCTTGCTGGAGCAGCCTCCTGTGACCTCCATCTTCCTTGCCAGTGAGAGCCACCCCTGTGGTTTTCCCCATCCTCAGCCGTGACAGTATGACCACAGCGGCTCCTCGCGTGGCGGATCCCTCGAAAGAGGGCAAAGCATGCACCGCCGTCTGCGGATGGGGTGCATGCGCGCTCTTCGGAGGGAGAGCGCTCTGGGGGTTTCGCCTCTGACGGCGCGGTGAGTGGCGTTCCCGCCATCCTTTCACCGTTGCCTCGTTTGGCGTCCCCCTGATTGTTTTGCACCTTGGTGTTTGTTTGGTGTGCGGGTGCACACCTTCGGAAGAGGGTGCAGCATGCAGTGCCATCCCCTTGTGGCCTGCATGCGCGTTCTCCGGAGGGAGAACATCCCGGGGGGATCACCGTTAACGGCACGGTTGGTGGCTTATTCCCCGCCACCGTACCTTCCGTGTCCGTGTTGGTGGTCCCTCGTCCCTCTCCATGTTCCCATCTCTGGTCGTTTGCTGGCAGCACTCCGTAAGTGGTCCGGCTGCGTGCTGGTTAGGAGTGTCTGCTGGCAGCGACTGGAGTGGGGACGTTAGTGGAGAGTCCCCTCGTCCACTCTCTGTGGTTCCATCCCTGTGTCGCTGGTGCGGGCTGCAGGCCTCGTCGGACTGGCTGTGTTGTGTGCTGGGAGAGGATGCAGCTGACAGCGACTGTTTGGGAACCATGTCCTGAGAGTGGACGTTCCCTTCTCCTATCCCCTTGTCTGAGTCCCTCACGAGTTTTTTTTTTGGTGGGGGGGCTTTGAGGGGTGGGAGTGTCATGGCTACGGTTATGGCCGTGACTCCTTGGGAGCCGCATACAGTTGCCCGCGGTTTGGGTAGTTGTTTCAACCGCAGCTTGGGGCTTGATGTACTTAGCCTCAGTGCGGTTGCCGCGGACAACAGCTATGTGTGCGGTTCCCTTGGAGTTGTGTGCGTTTGTGTATGCACTTTTTGTATTGTGTGCACTTCCCCTTTTAGTGGTATTTTCCCTTCTCTGGTGCTGGAAGGGTTAACTCTCTTCCCAGTGTGTGTGTTGTGTCACTGGGTGTGTCTGACTGTGGGGTGTGGCTTCTTGGCCTATAAAGCCTCACTGTTAGCATGGCTCAGTGGGTTGCTTCAGCCATGCTTGCTGGAGCAGCCTCCTGTGACCTCCATCTTCCTTGCCAGTGAGAGCCACCCCTGTGGTCATAAAGTATTGTTGCTATGTTTAAGTCTTGCTGTGTGTTTATGTAGTATGTTACATTCTGTTGGGACCTTTCTATGTTTTGGTGCAGCTGACGGTTCTGGATTCCTGTTAGCTCAGGGATCCAGTCAGCAAGGCTGTGGCAGGTTGGTGGAACTTCTCGTTCGCCTGCCATTCCCGTAAGGCTGTTTATGTTCCCCTTTTCCCAACAGCTTGGCCATTGAGACTCCTGCTCCTCCGTATCTAGGAGGAGTAGGTCGTCTTACCCAGCTCCTAGCTCAGGGACCTGCGGAGGGTAAGTCAGGGCTCCGAGGTTCCTGCGCATGGGTCCTCCTACCATCAAGGTCGGCCCATGCAGGTAGGAGTTAGGGTCAGGTTAGGGATGCGTGAGGAGGTGACCTGCTCCCTATCCTGTTCTCATGGCCGAGTAGCCACTATATCATCTGGCATTGCACGGCTGAGGGTTTTCCCCATCCTCAGCCGTGACAATGGAGTTCTGAGAGAGAGACAGCAGTGTCATGGCTGTGCTTTGTGCTTTACTGTGTAATTACATTAGATAGTTAGTTAGTTAGCTTATATATATAATACAGATAGTTAGCGGGAGATAGTCAGTGTAGGTTAGATCGTGATATAGTGTAGCTGATAGGTACCAGTGCATGTAGTGTTAGGTAGTATGACAATACTTTTACACTAGCGTTTTAGTTTTCCAATATTGAGTTCCGTCACAGGGGCTCAATACTGGAAAAGAACTGATCGGTTTTATCCTAATGCATTCTGAATGGAGAATCAGTTCAGTCCCTTTCACATTTTTTGGCTGGAGAAAATACCGCAGCACGCTGCAGTTTTATCTCCGGGCAAAAATACTGAACACTTGCCGGAATGCCGGATCCGACATTAATTTACATTGAAATGCATTAGTGCCGAATCCAGATCTGGCTTTTCGCTCTGCGCATGCACAGACCTTTAGAAATGCAAAAAAGAAAATTAATACCGGATCCGTTTTTCCGGATGACACCGGAGAGACGGATCTGTCCCAGGAAACTTTTAGCAACTTGATAAATGTAGCAACAGTGACCCACGCCTGTATTGCGCACACAATACGCGCATATTACATTGCTGATTTTTGCAATCAAGAAAATAATAATATATGATGAATATTTGCCCAAATATTCGTGAAATATCGCAAATTCGAATATTGCCCCTGCCGCTCATCACTAGTAATTACTAGGAGATGTAGATTGTTATTCTTCAGAATTGAAGTAACTGGAGTAGCTTTTAATCCAGGAGCATGGACTGCTAGCTGTGTGCCTACTTTATGAAAAGACTTGTGACTCTTCATAAATTAGGAGATTTCTCCACCAGTGCAGGGGTAAAACAAAGGGGCACATTTATAAAGGCCGGCTTTTTAAACGCCAGACTTCATAAGGCCCTACGCTGGTGGTAGATCTTCCACAGATCCACAGACGCTTCTAAATTTAGACCATATTCTATGCCTAAACCAAGCATACAAAATGATGAATGAGATGGGCCTCCCGTCCCCTTCTCCGCCAACACCACACCCACTCTTTTAGGCCTTGCGTGAGCAGGGAGAAGTTGCAGATTGCGGAGCAAAGGACCTTTGTACCGCAATCTGCGCCAGAAATATGCCTAGGCATATTTCTGTTTAATAAATGACTCCCAAAGACCAGCTTAAAAAGCTTGTTGTTGTAACATGACCCTCAAAGACTGAACATGGACTTAAAACCATTGTGTCCCAACCCTTTCAGATCTTGTGAGAACAAGCTTGTTATTCAGCTACTTTACATAATTATTTTTGGCACTGGAAAGTAGACAAGTAGGTGCCTGTTCACATGACTAAGGTATTGGTTAGTCTGCTCGGTTCTCTTCCTATCCTTAAGATTTTTTTCTACACCTCCCATCAAATAATAGCCAGACACGAATTCGGATTTAAATCTGCCAAAGCAGCCGTTTTTATTAAATAAAACAAATAACAAACATAAATAAATTAACATTAACCCCCAAAACCTGAGTCACTGATGAGGGAGGTCCTAGAAGCCCCTATACGTTACAACACCCAGAATTAACTGGCAACTCCATCTTGGCTCCAGCCGATGAACATCAGCTCGGAGACACCAACTGATGGACACCAACTTCCTCAATTACTGTTCACTGATAAGAGTCCACCCCCACCTGTGGGGCCTTCCCATTCTCAACCACCACCACATCCACCAAGTTCGAGGACCTCCCACCGCCAAAAATGCTCAACTTGACCTCAACTTAAGTTTACGCGTCCCTTCACATCCCCAAAGCGATCCCACCTTGGATCCCCAAAGACCATAGATCTATCCCTACGGGATTAAGTTGTACCCCATCCTCTCTCCAAAACTCACCCACACCCGCTTCCAACTCTGGATGCCATACCTCTGTAGATGTTATGTACACATGTCACAGTGTTCCTACCTGGATATCTGGATGTGATGTGGTCCGAAGAAGTGCAAAAAGGGTAGTTGAACTTGGATGATAAGTAAGTAGAATAAATGGAGTCCAGACCTTGCAGTAACGTTGAACAGTTGCTTTTACTTGGTAATAAATGGTATTCCATACAGTTTCCAGAATTTATCTTGGTCATCAGCAGGTATTGGCTTAACTTTGGCAGGCAAATACTTCTCTGAAACAATCTCAGTCCTGCTATGCGGTTGCTCTCTCAGCTCTGCTATGCTTGGCTGGATAAATATTAAACTCTTCCTCTTCTGCTGGAACTTAAGTTATCTGTAGTCTGTAGTCTGTCTCTTACTTTTAATCCTAGGTACTTATTGTCCTGGCAGTGAGTGCCTGAAGTTTCGGCTCAGCTTGGCTGAAGGCAATGCAAGCCCAGGAGGGGACAAGCAACCATGTAGTCTTCAGAGGCAGGGCCTCTGGGCCTAGCAGAGCAGGCAGTGCTAGCCAGCACACAACCTCTCCCTAAGGAGGGTGGACTAGACTAATCACTAACTAACTAACTCCCCCCTCTCTAGAGAGGGCTGGGAGGAACCAGAAGGTTCCTCTCCAGAGAAACTATCTCTGCCAATTGCTGCCGCCATCTGCTGGTGGACCAGGTAATTACACTTGAACATAACAGTTTCAGGAATAAACATGCACATTATAGGAAATACATCAGGTGATATAAATTAGCACATAGGAAAGTGGTAGCAAGGTGCAGAAGGAGTGGTAATTGACATTACACGAGCAGAAATGGATCGCTTCCTAGCTGTCTTACATTTAGACCATATTCTACGCCTAAACCAAGCGTATAAACTGAGGAATGAGACGGGCCTCCCATCCCCTTCTCCGCCAACACCACACCCATTTTTTAGGCCTGGCGTGAGTGGATAGAAGTTGCAACCTAACATACAAGCAGAAACAAATAGATTCCCACCGCCCCATTCTTTTTATCACATTCTCACTTAGCCCTAAACTTGCTGCTTCTGTCGCTGCCCCAATTCTAAACGAATGCCCTGTATAATCCTCCAAATCAACCCCTGAACCCTTTAAGCACCTTTTAAAAATTGCTAAAAATTTAAACTGCAACAAAAATGAGCCGTCCTGATGGCGAAGGAAAGGAGCAGTGCCCTTCCCAATTTCTCCACTGTACAAAGTAAACACCCTGGGACCGCAAGCAAAACCAGGTGCTTACCCCTACCTTGACAATCCATTTTTGATTTCCAAATGCACACCTCCACTCTGTCATCGTAAAGGTCTACATCCTCCGACAACAGCCCCCCTGCTTTCTGGATGCTGCCAGAATGCTAATGAAAAAGCCACCGGAATAAATTAACTTCCCCCGGTTAACAACAAACGAACCCTAATTGCTACCTTATTTCTAATAAATGAGTAAACAAAACCGTCCGTCTGGTATTCTCTGCCTGACTTTCGTAAAGTCAGGTAGCCGACGCATAAGAAAACCAAAGGCTAGACCCGCCACACATCTGTTCAGCTGTGATAGCGACCAACCATCCTCTCTAACTTGACCTAAAAATAATAATAAAGCCACCTCCCCTTTCTCATTGCTCATACCTAACTGCGCACACCAACCTTGTCAAATCTGCCATGCCTTACCATACGCCGCCCATGTGCCGGATTTCATCGACGGCCACAAAGACCCATTACCGTTTATCCAAGAGTTCCTACAGAAACGTTAGACACACCAACCCCTCGTGTTCCTTCTCTGGCATCAGTTGACGAAAACGTTCCCACTGTGAACGAGCAAGTATTCTGCATCTTCGTTTTAGCTACCTATTGGTCAACTTCGCTAATTCTAGCAATCATATAGGAAAGTTTACTATAGAGACAGCTAAGTTTAATTCGCTATGCGATTATATGACTGCTTTTTTAAAAAAATAAATAGAATAATTATAATACCTGATAATTATTATAATTATTCTATTTATAAAAAAAAAAGCAGTCATATAATCGCATAGCGAATTAAACTTAGCTGTCTCTATAGTAAACTTTCCTATATGATTGCTAGAATTAGTGAAGTTGACCAATAGGTAGCTAAAACGAAGATGCAGAATACTTCGTTATCTTCGTTTTGTGGAATATAACGAATACATTCGTTATATTCGTTTTGTGGAATATAACGAATATATTTGTCATATTCGCTAATTCTACCAAGCCATTGAAGCCAACCATATAGTAAACCAGGTTCAAGTTAAAATCGCCATGCGATTAATATAACTCGAAGGAATCGCATGGCGATTTCAACTTAGTAATGCTATATTCCATATTCGTTAATTCTAGCCTAATATGGAATATAGCAGTGCTAAGTTGAAATCGCTATTCGATTAATTCAAGTTATAATAATCGAATTGCGATTTCAACTTGGACCTGCTATATTCCATATTAGGCTGGAATTAACGAATATGGAATATAGCAGTGCTAAGTTGAAATCGAAAGTCGATTTATTATAACTTGAATTAATCGCATTGCTATTATAATAACTGAGTAGCCTTAAGTAAAAATCGCAATATGCGATTATTTAAATCGCATATTAATCGCGATAACTAGAATAATGACGAATATTCGATTTCGATGAATATAAAACGAATATTCTATCGAATATTCGCGAATTTCATCGAAATCGAATATGACACCTGCCGCTCATCACTACTCCTCTTCACTGTTTACCTTCTAGCCATTGCATCTGCAGTGGTGAGCAGGTGTAATTACACCCAAGCCGTCCCATTCATTTCAATAGGAAGGCTTGGGTGTAATTACACCTGCTCACCACTGCAGGTCGGTTAGAAGGTAAACAGTGAAGAGGAGGCAGCGCTGACACCACGCACGCCTTTAACCACCGATGGAGACGATGCCGCCAAACTATTGATTGCTTGAACTACCCGCAGATTGTCACAGTGAAACCGAACTTTTTTGTTCACAAACTGGTCGCCCCAAAATTCCACCACCATGACAATCGGAAACAACGCTAACAGATCCAAATTCTTTACCCAGCCCCTAACTTTGCACACCTCTGACCATTGCCCCATGCACCATTGGCTGTGGAAATAAGCCCCAAACCCCCCCACCCCAGCTGCCAGCTGAATCTGAAAACATTTTAAAGTCAAAACTATTATTAACCTCGCCCATCACCAACATTCTTCTATTAAATGCCTCTAGAAAACCCGCCCACACCTCTTAATCCCCCTGTAATTCTTTACCTAACCTATTAAGATAATGGGGGGCAAACACACCAGTCGTTGAGGAGGACAAACGCCGACATAATATCTACCCCATTGGTATAATCCTACAGGCAAAGTTGAGTTTTTCAGAGACTGGAACTCCTGTAACTGCACTGTATGCAATAACAATGAACAAACCCGCCGGGCCCGAGTATAAAAAATCATCCAAGTATAGCGGACCGCCCCCTAGGGCCCTACTAGGGGAATCGGGGTACCCGGGGGTAGGAATGCCCGAATGGTATAGGGTGGCCTAAAATGTCCCTTTATGTTTATGAGTGTCACAGTGCTCCTACCTGGATACGGCTGGACCTAGGCTTTGGCTCCGAAGCAGACAAATAGGGGGGATAATAATTGAGCGATAAAAGAATAACTTGAGTCCAGACCTTGCGATGAAGTTGAAAAGCAGATTTACTTTGGTAAACTTTCATCAGACACAAACTTAAAACTTTGTATTGGTCCCAGCAGGCTTTGGCATTAAAACTCTGGCAGGCAAACTCAACTCTGGTACATCTGTTGCTCTCTGGGTCTGCTGTGCTGACAGGCTTGCTGTATAACTTAGCTTATTCTTTATGCTGCAACTTATCTCTTTGTAGTCTGTCTCTTAATTATGAAATGTGCCAGGAAACCCTCCTCCTGGCTCATGAGGCTCTAAGCTGTGGCCTTCACATCCAGCAGAGCTGAAGGTGCTCTGGCTGGTGTGGCTTGGCCTGGGCACGTCCAGCAAAGACGTGCCCATCACACCCTCCTTCCCCTAGCAGGGGGTAAGCTAGACTATCTAAAACTGGTCCCCACCCTTCCTGCAGGAAGTGGGACTCGCCCACTCCTCCACAGAGGGGGGTTAGAATAGAATGGAAATGTCACGGTCCCTCCTGTGACAGAGGTTAGAAGATCTGAGAGACTGGCTGCACATTAGGTTATGTGACAGCCTGTTTTCACTTGTTGCAGTGTTGTTGTTGGTAATGACCACACCTCTTGCCTCAGGTGTAGCTTGTGGTCATTACTGCTCTTCTATTTAGTATGGACTCACACTTCATACCATGCGGTTGATATAATCTGCCTGGATTTGGAAGAGCTGGTGTGTTGTCCTCATCTAAGTTCCTGCTTATCCATTTTCTATTGAAGATAAGTGTACTTCCTGTAACGGAACGCCTGGCACCCCAACTAGGTACCTTCGTTGATGGATGCTCCTAGTGCTTCCCGAGGGCTCAAGCACTCCACTTGACATTGTAACCACCACAGACCCCACGAACCGCCGCAGCTTGGTTGGGGTCTTGCCGTACTCCACCCATTAATCCATATCATTCCAAAGGGTTCACATACTTTTTCTTGCAACTGTACGTACCCAAGCCACAGCCGCATCAAATTACGTAAAAACAACTGAGCATAATTAAGGATCTATACCATCATTAACCGACTCCCCCTTAGGGAAGGAAAGGTGGTGAATGAGCCGAAATTTATTCAGCTCTTTCTTCGTAACTACCCCCAGAGGAGATACCCTCAAATTTGCCAACGGCGGCTCTGGAAACGGACCCGCCATGCGCTCTAATATAACTTACTTAGCTAACTTTTCTGAGACTACCTCAGGGTGTTTAAGCGGCGATCTTAAATTCCTATGCCCACCGACTCCAGGCGACGATACTGAGGGAATGTGAAAACCAAACCTAAATAACAGCTTTGTCGCCTCCTGATTTGGGTACCTATTTAAAAAACATTTCATCCTTTCCACTACTACCGGCGTCTGCCCCTTTTCCAGAATTGTCACCCCCTTTTTGCTTTTCACCCTTAAAACACTGGTTTAATCTGTGCTACCCGCCACATGTTGTGCACTCGTGCTTAAATTTGCACTTAGCTTCGAATGTGCAGTTCCCTTCATTAAATAGGAAACACAACCATTTTGCAGACGCTGCTGCAAAACTAGACTGTCCTGACACTACAGCATCCCCCCAAAAGGGCTGCCCCGACCTCACTGATGCCGTCACCCCTAACCATAGACCAATATCTTCATGGTCCCAACAACTGTTAGGCCGCAGTGCCTTCTTTTGCCTGAATTGCTCATCGTACCGCAGCCAACCTGTTCCCCCATAAACCCAATATGCCTCCCCACATGCGTCTAAATAACAAAATAATTCTGAGCAACACTCTTTTCCCCAATTACGCTCGCTAAAATGGCAAGCGCTCGAAGCCAATTAGAAAAAGTGCGCAGAATGAACCGATACCGGCGCTTTTCCTCTTCTTCCTTTTTACCCTCATCTTTCTTCCCCCTATCTAAATTAAAGCATTCCAGGGGGGGCAGGGAAAAAATCTCCACATACTCCCCTTTCCAAATCCGCTCCCTCACCTCCTGTTTCGAATGCACCCCCAACAGGCCCTCAAAACATACCTAAACCTCCCCTTTAGCTGCGTTATCCACCTTCGGCCTATCATATTGCATCTGCACTGACACTAAACCGCCTGCCCTGCTCGCCAGACTCCCGACTGACACCCCAAACCCAGGGCCTACACCCCAGGCATAAAGAGGAAATACCCTGCCAGCCCCCTAACCATTTAACCACCACGCCAAACCACCTAAAAGTTGCCCTAGCCCCCTCCCTAGCTCTCCCAGACGTTCAACCGCCCCGACTGCTAGCAAGAGATAGAAGAGGAATCCATGAACTCTCACCAGGCTGCACAGGCGCTGTGAAACCTGCAGCTGCAGGTCCTGAATCCCGCTGCTCCTGGTTGCCATCATCCGTGTTTCTGGCCCCTGATGCCGTGTTGATACTGGACTTCACCCTCCTGGTCCCCTCAATGCTGGATCCACTGTGTTTTCTGCCCAAAATTGCTCCTGCCATGCGGTGGGTGGAGACTCCTGCTTCTTCATCCAAGCCAGCTCTGGGCCTGTGCAGATCCTCAGCAGCCTCCTGCACAGCCTCACCTCCAGTTGAGCTTCTCCCACGCCAAGCGGACCCCCCGGACAGGACACACCTAGGAGGATCCACAGAACCAGGTCCATATCTTGAAGAGCATGCTGCAGAGAGCGGGGAGCTAACCCCTCGCTCTGCTCTGGGTCCCACCGCTGCCTTGGATTTCTCCCACGGCGGGAGCACCTGTTGGGTGCCTGCTGTGCTGCTCCCTGCTGTGGAGGGTCCCCGGAGGGGCTCCGCATTCGGCGCCGGACCTAGGGGGTTTTGTTTAAGCTCGCCATCGGCCGTACCCACCGCGGCCGTCTGCCCCCTTCACCAAGGACTGCCACCTCTTCGGTGGCCCCCTGAATCAGGCCTGGTAAGTTTGGTTTTGTACCTAAAATTGCGATTTTGGTGTCCCCGCTCCCTCCTTATATACCCTCCTTGCCACATCCCCCTTTACCATGAATAAACCTCCAACTGCTACTGGGCCTTAACCACTTCTGTGCCGTTCCTCGTCAAACAAACCAGTGTCATGCTGGCCTTCCCTCAGCTTTTAGCCCCAGTCCGGCCCTGCTCACAAGAAGATTTACAATGCAATGTATATATACACTCACCTAAAGAATTATTAGGAACACCTGTTCTATTTCTCATTAATGCGATTATCTAGTCAACCAATCACATGGCAGTTGCTTCAATGCATTTAGGGTTGTGGTCCTGGTCAAGACAATCTCCTAAATTCCAAACTGAATGTCAGAATGGGAAAGAAAGGTGATTTAAGCAATTTTGAGCGTGGCATGGTTGTTGGTGCCAGACGGGCCGGTTTGAGTATTTCACAATCTGCTCAGTTACTGGGATTTTCACGCACAACCATTTCTAGGGTTTACAAAGAATGGTGTGAAAAGGGAAAAACATCCAGTATGCGGCAGTCCTGTGGGCGAAAAATGCCTTGTTGATGCTAGAGGTCAGAGGAGAATGGGCCGACTGATTCAAGCTGATAGAAGAGCAAAGTTGACTGAAATAACCACTCGTTACAACCGAGGTATGCCGCAAAGCATTTGTGAAGCCACAACACGCACAACCTTGAGGCGGATGGGCTACAACAGCAGAAGACCCCACCGGATACCACTCATCTCCACTACAAATAGAAAAAAGAGGCTACAATTTGCACGAGCTCACCAAAATTGGACTGTTGAAGACTGGAAAAATGTTGCCTGGTCTGATGAGTCTCGATTTCTGTTGAGACATTCAAATGGTAGAGTCCGAATTTGGCGTAAACAGAATAAGAACATGTATCCATCATGCCTTGTTACCACTGTGCAGGCTGGTGGTGGTGGTGTAATGGTGTGGGGGATGTTTTCTGGGCACACTTTAGGCCCTTTAGTGCCAATTGGCCATCGTTTAAATGCCACGGGCTACCTGAGCAGTTCTGAAGGCAAAAGGGGGTCCAACACCGTATTAGTATGGTTTTCCTAATAATTCTTTAGGTGAGTGTATATGTGTATATATATATATATATATATATATATATTTACAATAGTAAAAGATCTCCACAGTGCCTGTCCCTTTAACAGTGACCTCAATAGTGGCCTCCCCTTTAACATTGACCTTCATAGTGGCCGCCCCTTTAACATTGACCTCCACATTGCCCGCCCCTTTAACAGTGACCTTCACAGTGCCCGCCCCTTTAACAGTAACCGCATCTTTAACAGTGACCTGCACAGTGCCTGCCCCTTTAACAGTGACCTCCACAGTGCCCGCTCCTTTAACAGTGACCACCCCTTTAACAGTGACCTCCACAACGTTCGCCCCTTTAACAGTGACCTCCACAGTGCCCGCCCCTTTAACATTGACCACCCCTTAAACAGTGACCTCCACAGTGCCTGCATCTTTAAAATTGACCACCACTTAAACTGTGACCTTCATAGTGACCGCCCCTTTAACAGTGACCTCCACAGTACCTGCCCCTTTAACAGTGACTTCCACAGCGGCCGTCGTTAAATAGTGGCCCCTGCCCCCCATGCATGTAGCAGTGTAGTTGTTCCATCATGCGTCATATGACTGAATATTTAAGGACCTACGAACTGCTAAAACCTGTGATCAGTTGTTATGACAATTCTATTGGCTAATAAGGGACATGTGACCGTGTAAATGGCAGTTCAGATTTAAGTGAAAGCCTTGCTGGCTTCTTTTGGCAAATGCAGGTCACTTTTTGGGAATATCTCAGTAACGGTACATCCTAGAGAGCTGAGACATGGTCTAAAACCTTTCCGGACACCTGATGTACCTGTAAGTCAAATTTGGTGAACATCGGTCCAGTCGTTTAGTCGCGCATAAAGAAAGTCTAGACGTCTAGACAGACAGACAGAAACTTATTTTTATACATATACTAACAGAAGGACCCGGCTTTGCATGGGTATATTTAATCTATTTCATTTTATGTTTCCGTGTGTTGTAAAAAGAGATCGACAGTTTTACCCATGACAGTGACATCTACAGTACCGCCCCTTTAACAAATATCTCCACAAGGCCTGCCCCTTTAACATTGACCTCTACAGTGGCCACCCCTTTAAAATTGACCTTCACAGTGCCCACCCCTTTAAAAATGACCTTCACATTGCCAGCCCCTTTAACAGTGACCTCCACAGTGCCCACCCATTTAAAAGTGACTTTAACAGTGACCGCCCCTTTAACAGTGACTTTCACAGTGACTGCCCCTTTAAAAGTGACTTTTACATTGACCGCCCCTTTAACAGTGACCGCTCCTTTAACAGTGACTTTCACAGTGACCCCCCCTTTAACAGTGAATTTCACAGTGACCTCCCCTTTAACAGTGACTTTCACAGTGACTGCCCCTTTAACAGGGACTTTCACAGTAACTGCCCCTTTAAGATCGACTTTTACAGTGACCGCCCCTTTAACAGTGACTTTCACAGTGACCGCCGCTTTAACAGTGACTTTCACAGTAACCGCCCCGTCTAAAACCTCCCCGGACACCTGATGTACCTGTGTGGCAAATTTGGTGAAGATCGGTCCAGTCGTCTGGTTGTGCATAAAGAAAGTCCAGACAGATGTCTCGACAGACAAACAGATAGATACAAATTTTTATATATATAAGAGACTAGCAGAAGGACCCGGCTTCGCATGGGTATATTTTATCTATTTAATTTTATGTTTCCATATGTCGTAAAAAGATATCAACAGTTTCCCCCTTAACAGTGACCACTACAGTACCCTCCCCTTTAACATTGACCTCCACAGTGCTTGTCCCTTTAACAATGACCTTCACAGTGCCTGCTCCTTTAACACTGCCTGCCCCTTTAACAGTGACCTCTACAGTGCCCACCCCTTTTACAGTGACCACCCCTTTAGCATTGACCACCCCTTTAACAGTGACCTTCATAGTGGCCGCCACTTTAACAGTGACCTTCACAGTGCCTGCCCCTTTAACAGTGACTTTCACAGTGACCACCCCTTTTAACAGTGACTTTCACAGTACCCACCCCTTTAACAGTGCCTTTCACAGTAACCGCCCCTTTAACAGTGACTTTCACAGTAACCGCCCCTTTAACAGTGACATTCACAGTGACCACCCCTTTAACAGTGACTTTCACTGTGACCGCCCCTTTAGCACTGACTTCAAGTTACCGCCCTTTTAACAGTGACTTTCAAAATGACCCCCCTTTAACAGTGACTTTCACAGTGACCGCCCCTTTAGAAGTGACTTTAACAGTTACCGCCCCTTTAACAGTGACTTTCACAGTGACTGCCCCTTTAACAGTGACTTTCGCAGTGACCGCCCTTTTAACAGGGACCTTCATAGTGCCCACCCCTTTAAAAGTGACTTTCACAGTGACCACCCCTTTAACAGTGAATTTCACAGTGCCCGTCCCTTTAACAAGGACCTTTATAGCACCTGCCCCTTTAATAACAGTGTCCTTCACAGTGCCCGCCCATTTAATAACAGTGACCTCCACTGTGCCCGCCCATTTAAAAAACAGTGACCTCCACAGTGACCGCCCCTTTAAGCAGTAAAGAAAAAGAAATGTCTGGGTTCTTATGAAAACCTGAAGTAAAACTGTGTTTATATTTATAGCAGTTGGGATTTGATGAGAAAGACTAGCAGGCTTGTATTGGCTAATGTGGGGCTTTTTTGGGGAATATCTCAGGAACGGTACACCCTAGAGAGCTGAGACCCAGACTAAAACCTTCCCGGACACCTGATGTACCTATGTGTTAAATTTGGTGAAGATCGGTCCAGTCGTCTGGTCGTGCATAAAGAAAGTCCAGACAGACGTCTAGACAGACAAACAGATAGATACAAATTTTTATATATACACTCACCTAAAGAATTATTAGGAACACCTGTTCTATTTCTCATTAATGCAATTATCTAGTCAACCAATCACATGGCAGTTGCTCCAATGCATGTAGGGTTGTGGTCCTGGTCAAGGCAATCTCCTGAACTCCAAACTGAATGTCAGAATGGGAAAGAAAGGTGATTTAAGCAATTTTGAGCGTGGCATGGTTGTTGGTGCCAGACGGGCCGGTCTGAGTATTTCACAATCTGCTCAGTTACTGGGATTTTCACGCACAACCATTTCTAGGGTTTACAAAGAATGGTGTGAAAAGGGAAAAACATCCAGTATGCGGCAGTCCTGTGGGCGAAAATGCCTTGATGATGCTAGAGGTCAGAGGAGAATGGGCCGACTGATTCAAGCTGATAGAAGAGCAACGTTGACTGAAATAACCACTCGTTACAACCGAGGTATGCAGCAAAGCATTTGTGAAGCCACAACACGCACAACCTTGAGGCGGATGCGCTACAACAGCAGAAGACCCCACCGGGTACCACTCATCTCCACTACAAATAGGAAAAAGAGGCTACAATTTGCACGAGCTCACCAAAATTGGACTGTTGAAGACTGAAAAATGTTGCCTGGTCTGATGAGTCTCGATTTCTGTTGAGACATTCAAATGGTAGAGTCTGAATTTGGCGTAAACAGAATGAGAACATGTATCCATCATGCCTTGTTACCACTGTGCAGGCTGGTGGTGGTGGTGTAATGGTGTGGGGGATGTTTTCTGGGCACACTTTAGGCCCCTTAGTGCCAATTGGCCATCATTTAAATGCCACGGGCTACCTGAGCATTGTTTCTGACCATGTCCATCCCTTCATGACCACCATGTACCCATCCTCTGATGGCTACTTCCAGCAGGATAATGCACCATGTCACAAAGCTCGAATCATTTCAAATTGGTTTCTTGAACATGACAATGAGTTCACTGTACTAAAATGGCCCCCACAGTCACCAGATCTCAACCCAATAGAGCATCTTTGGGATGTGGTGGAACGGGAGCTTCGTGCCCTGGATGTGCATCCCTCAAATCTCCATCAACTGCAAGATGCTATCCTATCAATATGGACCAACATTTCTAAAGAATGCTATCAGCACCTTGTTGAATCAATGCCACGTAGAATTAAGGCAGTTCTGAAAGCAAAAGGGGGTCCAACACTGTATTAGTATGGTGTTCCTAATAATTCTTTAGGTGAGTGTATAAGAGACTAGCAGAAGGACCCGGCTTCGCACGGGTATATTTTATCTATTTAATTTTATGTTTCCATGTGTCGTAAAAATATATCAACAGTTTCCCCCTTAACAGTGATCTCTACAGTACCCTCCCCTTTAACATTGACCTCCACAGTGCTCGCCTCTTATACAATGACCTTCACAGTGCCTGCTCCTTTAACACTGCCTGCCCCTTTAACAGTGACCTCTACAGTGCCCACCCCTTTTACAGTGACCACCCCTTTAGCATTGACCACCCATTTAACAGTGACCTTCATCTACCTTCATAGTGGCCGCCACTTTAACAGTGACCTTCACAGTGCCCGCCCCTTTAACAGTGACTTTCACAGTGACCGCCCCTTTAACAGTGACTTTCACAGTGACCACCCCTTTAACAGTGACTTTCACAGTACCCACCCCTTTAACAGTGACTTTCACAGTGACCGCCCCTTTAACAGTGGCCGCCCCTTTAACAGTGACTTTCACAGTCACCGCCCCTTTAACAGTGACTTTCACAGTAACTGCCCTTTAACAGTGACTTTCACAGTGACCGCCCCCTTACGAGTGACTTTCACAGTGACCGCCCCTTTAACAGTGACTTTCACAGTGACCGCCCCTTTAACAGTGACTTTCACAGTTCCCGCCCCTTTAACAGGGACCTTCATAGCGCCTGCCCCTTTAATAGCAATGACCTCCACTGTGCCCGCCCCTTTAAAAACAGTGACCTTCACATTGCCCACCCCTTTAAGGGGTAAAGAAAAATTGCTGGGTTGTTATGGAAACCTGGAGCAAAACTGTGTTTATAGCAGTTGGGATTTGAATAGAAAGACTTGCAGGCTTGTATTGGGGGGGCTCATTTTTGGGAATATCTCAGGAACGGCACATCCTAGAGAGTTGAGACCTGGTCTAAAACCTTCCCGGACACCTGATGTACCTGTGTGCCAAATTTGGTGAAGATCAGTCCAGTCGTTTGATAGCGCATAAAGAACGTCTAGACAGACAGAAACTCATTTTTATATATATATGAGAAAGAGACTAGCAGAAGGACCTGGCTTCGCACAGGTATATTTAAAGGGAACCTGTCACCAGGATTTTGTGTATAGAGCAGAGGACATGGGTTGCTAGATGGCCACTAGCACATCCGCAATACCCTGTCCCCATAGCTCTGTGTGCTTTTATTGTGTAAAAAAAACGATTTGATACATATGCAAATTAACATAAAAGAGTCATATCTTACTTGTGTGACCAGAGAAGAGTCATATTACATAGTCACATAGTTTTTTTTTTCCACAATAAAAGCACACAGAGCTTTTAACCCAACCCATGTCTTTTAAGCAACCCATGTCTTCAGCTCTATACCCAAAATCCCGGTGACAGGTTCCCTTTAATCTATTTCATTTAAAGTTTCTGTGTGTCGTTAAAAGATATTGACAGTTTCCCCCATAACAGTGACCTCTACATCACCCCACTGTCTGCTGAGCTGTGTAACTTATCCTTGCTGAGCTGTGTATCTAATCCTATCCTGTGTGATACTGTGTGCTGAGCTGTGTATCTAATCCTATCCTGTGTGATACTGTCTGCTAAACTGTGTATCTAATCCTATGCTGTGTGATACTGTCTGCTGAGCTGTGTATCTAATCCTATCCTGTTTAATACTGTCTGCTGAGCTGTGTATCTAATCCTTGCTGAGCTGTGTATCTAATCCTATCCTGTGTGATACTGTCTGTTGAGCTGTGTATCTAATCCTATCCTGTTTAATACTGTCTGCTGAGCTGTGCATCTAATCCTATGCTGTGTGATACTGTCTGCTGAGCTGTGTATCTAATCCTATCCTGTTTAATACTGTCTGCTGAGCTGTGTATCTAATCCTATCCTGTGTGATACTGTCTGCTGAGCTGTGTATCTAATCCTATCCTGTGTGATACTGTCTGCAGAGCTGTGTATTTAATCCAATCCTATGTGATACTGTCTGCTGAGCTGTGAATCTAAAATCCTATCCTGTGTGATGTAGCATGCTGAGCTGTGTATCTAATCTTATCATGTGTGATACTGTCTGTTGAGCTGTGTATCTAATCTGATCATGTGTTATACTGTCTGCCGTGTATCTAAGTCTATTGTGTGATACTGTCTGCTGAGCTGTGCATGTCGTTGAGTTGCCCTAGCCTAAAGCTGACTTATAGCAGTGAAGAAAAATGGCTGGGTTGTTTTGTATTGGCTAATACAGGTAATTTTTTGGGGAATATCTCAGGAACGGTACGGCCTAAAACCTTCCCGGACACCTGATGTACCTGTGTGCCAAATTTGGTGAAGATCGGTCCAGTCGTTTAGTCGTGCATAAAGAAAGTCCAGACATACAGAAACTCATTTTTATAATATAAGAGATTAGCAATAATATTTGAATACAATGACTGCTTCATGTTTCGTTCTTTTGATCTGTCAGAAGAACAGGGGAAAAAAGCACAGATCCTGTATTTTAAACATCCACTATGCACATCTTACTTCTGTTTTAGCCATTTCTGTCTGAGATCCGTTATTTTAGATGGGAAAAAAATACATAGTGCAGGATCCATAATTTTTTCTTCTGCTGTTTTGATGGATCAGAAGAATAGAAAACAAAATAGTGATGTGAACCCAGCCCAAGATCTTAAAGATGATCCATACAATACCCTTGGTCATGAAATCTCTTGCAATTTTATGACATTTGGTTTGGAAACTATGATTTTTAGTAGAGATGAGCAAAGTTTAAAAAAATTCGATTTTTCTCCAAGAAATTCACTTCATTACGAATTAATTATTCACTAAGCTAGTTAAATCAGGTCTATTACTGGTTGCAGTTAAACTTTAGGGAGAATGTATCTCGGTGTACATCACTTTGCAGTGTAGCAACATGCATAGCTAGTAGAGTTAAGCGGACACCTGGATGTTCAAGTTCGACGGGTTCGGCCGAACCCGAACCCTATTGAAGTCAATAGGGACCCAAACCTTTGAGCACTAAAATCGCTCTAAAAAAGTCATGGAAAGGGCTAGAGGGCTGCAAATGGCAGAAAAATGTGGTTAAGAGCATGGCAAGTGCTCTGCAAACAAATGTGGATATGGAAATGACTTAAAATAACATAAAATACGCAAAAATAAAAAATTATAATCTTGATCTTGGAGGACGAGGTCTATATGAGAAGGAGGTGGATGTGGCGGTATAGGTGGAAGTGGCGGTGTAGGATGAGGGGGTAGCCAACACAGTTTTTTGGTTTTCATTTTTTTAAATAATTTTTTTGTTTAAATTAGGGTACACCCCAAAACATTGGGAAATATAACCTGTGATAACCTCCTCCAGCCATGCTAAACAGACGTTCAGACAACACACTGGCTGCAGGGCAGGCCAGCACCTCCAAGGCGTAAAGGGCAAGCTCAGGCCATGTGCCCAATTTGGAGACCCAGAAAATGAAGGGGACAGACCCATCTGTCAGTACGTGTAAGCGTGTGCACACATACTGCTCCACCATGCCGCACGTCCCCGTGATGTCCATAATCCAATTGGATATCTGCTCTAACAACTTTCGATATTCTTTTCTGCACCTACCATGTTGATCACGGTTAGCGGCGAATCAGGGTTCCACGCCGGAGAGGGAGCATGAGAAAGGGAGACCACACCCAAGGGAGGTCAATGCCTGCAATGTGATCAAGCTGAAATGTGGGACAAAATAATGAAGCCGAAGCTTCCAAGTAAAGGAGGGGCAGCGCGGCAATTACCCTCTCCAGAATCGTCGAGGTAGTGACGATAAATAACAATACAGGACTCTTAAGATGCCCTGTTATAGGAATGATTAATAAAAAATTATAGGGAATGTCACTGGGGTATTTTGGATTTGGAAACATTAGACAGGAGAGGCCCTGCTGCCGCTTTGTTGACTCTAGATAACTTCTGCCTGATCGCATGTCCCCGTGATGTCCACCATCCAATTAGATATCTTCTCTATCAACTTTCGATGTTCTTTTCTGCACCTACCATGTTGATCACGGTTAGCGGCGAATCAGGGTTCCACATCCAAGGGAGGTCAATGGCTGCAATGTGATCGAGCTGAAATGTGGGACAAGTTATTAAAGCGGAAGGATCAAATGAAAGGGCCAATTAAATATGAATTTTACAAATTTAAGTCCCTGTCACCTATGTAGAGCAGGGGTTTATTCACGGAAAAAATTGTAAAATGTCACCCAAGAATGTAACGAATTAGTGAAATGTATTTCCTTGTCCACTAGGTAGAGCAGGGGTATATCACAGCCAAAAATTGGTGAATGTCACCCGACTATGTAACAGAAAAATTTGTGAAATTTATTAACCTGTCCACTAGGTAGAGCAGGGGTATATCGCAGCCAAAAATTGGTGAATGTCACCCGACAATGTAACAGAAAAACGGGTGAAATTTATTAACCTGTATACTAGGTAGAGCAGGGGTATATCACAGCCAAAAAGTGGTGAATTTCACTCGAAAATGTAACAGACAAATTAGTGAAATTTGTTTACCTATCTACTAGGTAGAGCAGGGGAATATCACAGCCAAAAATTGGTTAATGTCACCCGTTAATGTAATAGAAAAATTTGTGAAGTTTATTAACCTGTCCACTAGGTAGAGCAGGGGTATATCACAGCAAAAAATTGGTGAATGTAACTATGTAACGGAAAAATTAGTGAAATTTATTAACCTTTACATTGTCTCCCACCCAGTCTCCTGCTGAAAGATCGCAGTTAGCACCTGCAGCTGATGTCCATCAGTCTTTCACCTCACCCCCTTGCAAATCAGCCAAGCAGTCTGAGCCCCAAGTCATGTACTCGCGCATCTTACAATCACGCTCCAGTGACGGAATTAAGGATGGTACGTTGTCCGGGGATCCAGCAGCGTGGCAACCCAGTAATCAGCACAAGTTAGAATGTGGGCAACTCAGCGGTCATTGCAGAGACACTGTAGCATGTAATTGCTCATTTGTGCCAGGCTGCCCAGAGGCAACGAAAAGCTGTCCTCTGTGGGAAGTGTATCGTCTGTGTCCTCTGTATCCCCCCAGCCACGCACCAGTGATGGCCATGAGCTGGTTTGGGTGCCATCCTGCTGTAAACACAGTTCCTCCTCCTCCATCTCCTCCTCCTCATCCTCCACCTCGTCATCCTCCAGAACTGTGCCCTGGCTGGACAATTGTGTACCTGGCATTTGTGGGTGCAGTGATCCACCCTCGGAGCCACTTGTGAATGACTGGCCTGAAACCCTATGAAATGATCCCTCTTCCTCCTCCTCCTGTGCCGTATGCTCTTCCATCATCACTCAAAGCGTCTTTTTAAGGAGGCATAGAAGTGGGATAGTAAAGCTGAGAACAGCCTCATCGGCACTGGCCATGTTGGTGGAGTACTCTAAACAGCGCAACAAGGCACACAGGTCTCACATTGAGACCCGGTCATTGGTGGAGAAGTGGTTATGTTCCGCAGAGCGACTCACTCTTGCATGCTTCAGCTGACACTTCGCTATCGCCTGCTGCTGCTCGCACAGTCTGGGCACGTCGGATATGAGGCGGTGAGCCGGAAGGCCGAAGTTATGCTGCAGCGCTGACAGGCGAGCAGCAGCAGGGTGAGAACGCTGAAAGCGCACACAGACGGCCCGCACTTTGTGCAGCAGCTCTGACATATCAGGGTAATTTTTAAGGAACCTCTGCACCACCAAATTCAGCACATGCGCCATGCCCGTCCACAGTTCCTGCACAGTGTGGGGTTTGTCCCCCAAACAGATACATTTTAAAACTGCCTGCTGTCGTTTACCCTTGGCTGTGCTGAAGTTGGTGGTGAAGGTGTTACGCTGACCAGTTGAGGAGGTGGTAGAGGATGAGGAAGTGGAGTAGGAGGAGGCAACAATAGGAGGCAAAGAGAAGTGCCCTGTAATCCTCGTGGTAGAAAGACAAGTGCCAAACTGCTATCCGCCTCAGGCCCAGCCGCCACTGCATTTACCCAGTGCGCTGTTAGGGAGATATAACGTCCCTGACCGTGCTTACTGGTACACGTATCCGTAGTCAGGTGCACCTTGCCACAGATGGCGTTGCGCAGTGCACACCTGATTTTGTCCCCCACTTGATTGTGCAGGGAAGGGATGGCTCACCTGGAAAAGTAGTGGCGTCTGGGCACGACGTACTGTGGGACAGCCACCGCCATAAGGCTTTAAAAACTCTCTGTCTCCACCAGACGGAATGACAGCATTTCAAAGGACAGTAATTTTGAAATGCTGGCCTTCAGGGCCAGGGATCTCGGGTGGCTAGGGAAGTACTTCCTCTTCCGCTCCAGTGTTTGGGAGATGGAGAGCTAAATGCTTCCATGGGACATTGTGGAGATGCTTGGTGACCCAGGTAGTGGTGTTGCTGTCAGATCCTCTGTTTGCGGGGTGGCAGGTTCAATTGTCACTCCAGAGATGGATGAAGAGGCCAAGACTGCAGCAGAAGAGGAAGCAGGAGGAGCCAGAGACATTTCATGGCTTTTGAGGTGTCTACTCCACTGCAGCTTGTGCTTTTCACGTAGA
Source organism: Bufo gargarizans (assembly GCF_014858855.1). Taxonomy (NCBI): domain Eukaryota; kingdom Metazoa; phylum Chordata; class Amphibia; order Anura; family Bufonidae; genus Bufo; species Bufo gargarizans. Next base: position 249,907 of record NW_025334252.1, read on the forward strand.
TGCCTGGTCATGCAGGTTGTGCTCAGGTTGAGAACGTTTATGCCTCGCTTCAGGCTCTGATTTCACAGCGTGCAAACCACTCGTGTCTTGTCGTCAGCACATTGTCTGAACAACTGCCACGCCAGGGAACTCCTTGGAGCTGGCTTTGGTCTGCTTGGTCCCTTGCTGCGTTGGGCAGTAGCAGGCGTACTGTCTAGGGGACGGCTACTCCGTTTTTGCACCCTGCTCCCTCTTCTGCTGTGCTGGTGGCTCTGTGCGACCACAGTTTTGTAAGAGGCAGCCCTGATCATCCAGCAACATTTCCAACACATATATATATAGCAGACTGTCATGTTTCCCTCCAGCCACCAGAGGCCACTGTGGCTGAGTAGGACAGTGAGAGGAGTTGTTTCCAGAGGACAAGGAGTTCAGTGTTTTTGCCGGGCTGAGCAGAGAGCCTGGGCTGAAGGTGTCTGAGTACACAGGAAGAAGGACGCTGTGCACTGAGAGGGAGATCCACAGGGAAGATTAGAGTGATTTCTCCCTGCCTGCTGTGACACAGTATCTGGGACATTAGAGTGTGTTTGCTCTCTGACTGAGCTGATGTGTCCTGGTGTAGAAGAGAGACTGCTGTAGTGTGAGGCACTTACCAGAGGAACTGTGAGTGAATTCCAGGCCCTGCCTGATTACACGTCCAGAGCTGCTGATTATCTCTAACCAGAGTTACAGAGACTATCTAAAGAGAGGCCAGAGCTGAGCCACGCTGAAGCAAGCAAGCAAGCAACCAGATCGGGACCCAGACTGTACCTGCCTGCATGTGCCGGACACCGAACTGTGAGTGCACTGATGCTAACCTGAGCTAGGACATAGTGGAATAGGATTTAGTTTAGTGCACCGTAGAGGTGCACCCCGGGTAGCGGGGACAGATAGGACTACCTAGAAGAGAGTAGCCTGCTATTGTCTGTACTTGTGTTTGTGATTCATTTGTGTTCTTTATGCAAATTTCCATTATCTTTATTGTGAATTCTCAAGCTGTTCATATTGTAAATCTGCTTCTCCGGCAGTTAGAGTTCTCTTTTAATAAAGCCGGTTTCTACTTCAGCCTCCTTGTCTGCTGCACTGTACTTGAGTCCTGCTCTACGGTCTCTTCCTCTGCTGACCGTTACAAGTGGCGCTGCGAGCAGGGTACAGTCACAGAGATGGAGGCGGCTGAAGGCAATGTGCATGATGTTAATGTGAGTACCTCAGGCAATGGTGGAACCCTTGCAAGGGCCCTTCCTATTGGCACGTTGTTCAACTTGCTACCCAAATTTGATGGCCAGAACATGACACTGTCAGACTGGGTGACAAGGTTACAGAGTGCTGTTAGGATTTACAATGTCAGCCCAGAACTACAAGTAGAAATTGCTTTGGCCGCTCTCGAGGGTGAGGCCCGAAGAAATGTTCTCCTACAACCAGAAGCCACGCGCAATACATTGCAAGAGATGGTGAGATTCCTGGAAGAAATATATGGGGAAACAGCCAGTGCAGGGCACCTCCGGGCGAAGTTTTTTTACCGGATTCAACGGGAAGACGAAGGTGTCTCTCAGTACGCTACAGCCCTACAGGAAGTGTTGGCCGAGGTACAAAAAAAAGAGGCAGATGGGGTTACTGGCATGGGACCCATAGACCGGATACTGCGGGAACAATTTATTCTGGGGCTCTACAGCAATCCCCTGAAACAGGCTCTGCGGGAACGAGTCAGAGTAGACCCTACCCTAACCTTTCGACAAATTTTGGCAGAGGCCGTGACGCGAAACAAAGAAGACGGCTATGCTTCTGGAGTAATACGGACCCAGACCGTTACACCCCCCGGGGTTACGAGAAATGAGGAAGCCCTGGTCAGAGTGGTACAAGACTTGCAGAGCTCCCTGAGTGCCATGCACGAAAAGTTGACACACCTGGAGAAACGGATAGAGTCGCGCCATACTACTGAGGCTGCCTATCCAGCCCGACAACAAACCTATCAGGCGACTCCGTGGGTTCCTACACCCGAATGCCCTTATGCTAGTTTACCATACCATCAAGCCCCTCATTACCCTTCAGTGGGGCCATCCAGCCAAGCTCTGAGGGCACCTCCCACTCGCAGGCAAAAAGTGGGCCGTCAAGGGGCACAGTGTTGGCGGTGTGGAGATCTAGGACATTTCGCCAGAGAGTGTCGGAATAATCCAGCTGGACGCCAAGAGCCGCCGTTAAACTACCGACCCCTGCAGTAGTGGGGCGTACTGCAGGGGAGGTGGAGAGCCAAGTTACCCAGCAAAGCTCCGAACACCTGGTCGCAGGGTGCCCCACTATACGAGCTGAGTTCGAAGGTGTTCCTGTCGACTGCTTAGTGGATACTGGGTCTCAGGTGACAACTATGCCCGAGTCATTCTTCTACCGTTACTTTCAAGCGCTGGCCAAGCCAGAACGAGAGACACTGGTCCGGGTTACAGCGGCTAACCAACAAGCAGATTCCTGTCACAGGGGTCGTGTGGATGAATGTACGGCTATGTGGACAGGAAGTGGGGCGGAAAGGTATCTTGTTGGTCCCCGAAACGTTCAAAGAAGATGTGCCGGTGATAATGGGCATGAATATCCTGCGAGAATTGGATCAGATCATGTTCACCAAACGGGGGCCGGGTTACTGGAAACAAGCCACCCCGCACAAACCTACCCAGAAAGCATTTCAACGGCTAATCCGTTTTTGTGGAACACAGAAAAGTGTACCAGCACACCAGGCGGTGGGAACGATCCGAGCGCCAGGAAAGGCTACCTTCACCCTTCCCCCTGGTCGGGAGACCGTGCTGACGTTACCCGTGGGAACTTTCCGTAATCTTGAAGGCATGGAGGTGTTCGTTGAACCAACAGGCCTAGGAGAGCTGGGTCAGGACGTCCTGGTGGCCCGGACACTGGGAGTGGTCCAGAATGGACGAGTACCCATAAGAGCTGTGAATGTGGGATATCTAGAAGTTCCCTTGACGCCAGGGGTGGAACTGGCTCGTGTGTACCTACATCAGGGAGAAATCCTGAGTCAGAGAGAAGTGACTCTAGCTCCGGTAGGGGATGCTGGTTGGACCCTGGCAGTTACTGCCAGTGCAGAAGAGGCGCCGACCCCAGAATGGAATGGGGGAACCATCTTGGGTCAAATGGAGATAGATGTTAAGGCTCTCAGTTTAGACCAACAGCGAGCAGTTGAAACCATGCTGTGGGAGAATCAGGCTGCGTTTGCCCGCCACGCCGATGACTTTGGCTGCACGAATGCTATCACACATGATATACCGACGGGGGACACTCCACCAATTCGGGAGAGATATCGACAGATTCCGCCCAAGTTGTACCAGGAAGTGAAGACGCTATTGAAACAGATGATAGATTCCGGAGTGGTGCGGGGAAGCCAGAGCCCTTGGGCAGCCCCAGTGGTGCTTGTCAAGAAGAAGGACGGCACTATTCGATTTTGTGTGGATTACCGGCGGTTGAATGCTTGCACTGCGCGAGACTCATATCCTCTGCCACGCATCGAGGAGTCTCTGACGGCTCTAGGACGAGCCAAATACTTCTCCACCCTGGATCTAGCAAGTGGGTACTGGCAAGTACCAGTGGCTGAGCAGGACAAGGCAAAGACAGCATTCATACTCCCCATGGGGTTATTTGAATTCAACAGGATGCCATTCGGACTGACTAATGCCCCTGGAACCTTCCAGCGGCTGATGGAGAGATGCCTGGGAGACCTGAATTTTGAAGCCACTCTGATATACCTAGACGATATCATCGTATACTCTGCTACTTTTCAAGAACACTTGAATCGGCTAGGGCAGGTACTCGAGCGACTGCGATCCCATGGCCTGAAGGTAAAGCCAAAGAAGTGTCATCTCTTCAAGAGGGAGATCGAGTACCTGGGCCATAGGGTGTCCCAAGACGGAGTGCTACCGTCCCAAGACAAAGTGGCTGCAATACGACAATGGCTAGTGCCGAGAACACTGCGTGAGTTGAAGGCCTTCCTGGGACTGACTGGGTACTACCGGCGGTTCATCAAAGACTACGCAAAAATAGCGGGCCCTCTGAATGAGTTGTTGAGAGGAACGGCTGGGCAACCCAAGGGCCAAAGTATCCCCTGGGGACAGAAACAGGAAGAGGCCTTCCAGGCCCTGAAAGAAGCCCTGACATCGGCCCCCATCTTGGCTTATGCCGATTTTGATAAACCATTCATCTTAGCTACTGATGGCAGCCTCTACGGACTTGGGGCAGTCCTGTCGCAGGTACAAGATGGACATGAGAGAGTGATCGCTTATGCCAGTAGATCCTTGCGAGATACGGAGCGAAACCCCCATAACTACAGTTCCTTCCGGCTGGAACTCCTTGCCCTGGTGTGGGCTATGACGGAGAAATTTGCAGGATATCTGACAGGAGCTAAGATCTTCGTACGGACGGATAACAATCCCCTGGCCCATCTGGGTACTGCCAAGTTGGGAGCCCTGGAGCAACGCTGGGCGGCTCGCCTCGCAAAGTATGACTTCTCAATTCGCTACCGCTCCGCTACAGAGAACACTAATGCTGATGGTCTCTCGAGGGTTACTTTTGAAACTCCAGTAGGGGATATGGATGAACAAAAGGAAGAAGATGAAACTCCTGACTTCCGCAAGTTCGCTCCCCCAACAGTCGCGGCCCAGACAAGTGGGGAGGCCCGTAAGCTACCCAAAGCATTGGGGAGAACTAATGAAGAATGGGGCAGATTGCAAGATGAAGACATTGGACTGCAGCAAATGAAAAGCTGGGTAACCCAGTGCAGGAAACCCAACAAAGAAGAAAGGACTGATCTGGATGCCGAGATGAAGTCCGTTCTACATCAATGGGACAGACTGGAAGTGCATGGAGCTGTTTTGTTCCGCAAGTGGCAACAGCCTGCCGACCTAGAGGCGAGGTGGCAGGTAGTGATACCCAGAAGAATGGCACGGGAGATAGCCAAAGAGGCTCATGAGTTTGGAGCTCACTTCGGGCCAGTCAAGACATACCAGTGGCTGCAGCGTTATGTGTATTGTCCGCGACTGGAGGCCACAGTTGAAGAAGTTTGCCGACAGTGTCGAGTGTGTGAACTCACGAAGAGTACAGAACAGAGAGCACCCCTACAGTCCATCCAGACCACAGAACCGCTGGAAGTGTTGATGATAGACTATCTTCTTGTGGGACAATCGTCAAGAGGTCCACAGTATTGCCTGGTCATGATCGACCACTTCTCCAAGTTTGCAGTAGTCACCCCAACTCGGGACCAGACGGCCGAGTCCGCTGCACGAGCCATTTGTCAAGACTTCATTCGGGTCTATGGGTGTCCAAAGCGGATCCATTCAGATCAAGGGGCGTGCTTTCAAGGAAAAGTGATGGAAGAGCTACATCGACTGTACGGCATTGAAAAATCCAGGACAACTCCTTATCATCCCCAAGGAAACGGAGCCTGTGAGCGCTTTAACCGCACATTGCTGCAAATGCTGAGGACACTAGAGGAAGACAAGAGGGCACACTGGCCTGACTACCTGCCAGAATTAGTCTGGGCTTACAATAATCGTGTCCACACCACCACCGGTTACACCCCATACATGTTACTGTTCGGTAGGGCTGGTCGAGAGATCGTGGAATTAAACCTAGAACAGCCAGAAGACCTAATAGAGCGATCAACCACCTCATGGGTGAAAGAACACCGTCGGCGTCTCCAGACCATTCGCCGGTTGGCAGGTCAGCGGTTACAGGAGAGAGCTCATACAGACCGTCCTCCAGTTCAGGAGGTTCCATTGCAGCCTGGGGATCGGGTACTGGTACGAGAGAAACGTCCCAGAGGCAAGTTGAGTGAGCGTTGGGAAGTACAGCCGTATAAAGTGATCAAGAGAGTGTACCCTAATGGTCCGGTCTACGAAGTGCAGGTTGAGAATGAGGAATTTGCTTCACGGACTCTACATAGGAATATGTTACGGCCATGCCGGTCCAAAGATCCCGCACCTGTTCAGAGGACACCTCCTCCTGCCCCATACTCAGAACTTGTTATCTCTGATGGAGATTATGGTGAAGACTGGTGGACTGCTCCCAACACTGAAGAAGCCTCCCAGGTTACAGGTGATGAAGGCACTGTCACAGAACCATTGCCAGCCCGTAATGGAGAGGGGCCCTCGGACACACCCGAACCTCCTATTGTGGTGGATGAATCCAGACTGGCAGTTCCTAGTGGAGAGAGTCAGGTCGTAACAGATAGCCAGGACCTCCGGAGATCCAGTAGGCTTACTGCAGGGGTTCCACCAAACAGGTACGCTGCTGATGAGTTCATTTGGTCCACCTGTATGTATTGTGGACAATGTTGTACTGCTGTATAAAAAGTTACATTAACCATTATTTCTATGGACTATATAGCAAGGCCGAGGACGGCCACCTTTAAGTGGGGAGGCATGTAAGAGGCAGCCCTGATCATCCAGCAACATTTCCAACACATATATATATATAGCAGACTGTCATGTTTCCCTCCAGCCACCAGAGGCCACTGTGGCTGAGTAGGACAGTGAGAGGAGTTGTTTCCAGAGGACAAGGAGTTAAGTGTTTTTCCCGGGCTGAGCAGAGAGCCTGGGCTGAAGGTGTCTGAGTACACAGGAAGAAGGACGCTGTGCACTGAGAGGGAGATCCACAGGGAAGATTAGAGTGATTTCTCCCTGCCTGCTGTGACACAGTATCTGGGACATTAGAGTGTGTTTGCTCTCTGACTGAGCTGATGTGTCCTGGTGTAGAAGAGAGACTGCTGTAGTGTGAGGCACTTACCAGAGGAACTGTGAGTGAATTCCAGGCCCTGCCTGATTACACGTCCAGAGCTGCTGATTATCTCTAACCAGAGTTACAGAGACTACAAAGAGAGGCCAGAGCTGAGCCACGCTGAAGCAAGCAAGCAAGCAACCAGATCGGGACCCAGACTGTACCTGCCTGCATGTGCCGGACACCGAACTGTGAGTGCACTGATGCTAACCTGAGCTAGGACATAGTGGAATAGGATTTAGTTTAGTGCACCGTAGAGGTGCACCCCGGGTAGCGGGGACAGATAGGACTACCTAGAAGAGAGTAGCCTGCTATTGTCTGTACTTGTGTTTGTGATTCATTTGTGTTCTTTATGCAAATTTCCATTATCTTTATTGTGAATTCTCAAGCTGTTCATATTGTAAATCTGCTTCTCCGGCAGTTAGAGTTCTCTTTTAATAAAGCCGGTTTCTACTTCAGCCTCCTTGTCTGCTGCACTGTACTTGAGTCCTGCTCTACGGTCTCTTCCTCTGCTGACCGTTACAGTTTCTTCCTCCGAACTACACAGGTCACTCGAATGACATTGATTCCATGTGGGGTCGAGGACCTCATCGTCCTCCACATCATCTTCCACCCAGTCTTTACCCCTGTCCTCCTTGTCATTCTGCACACTTTCGAAAGCCACTGCAGTTTGCATCTGTGTTTCTTCATCATCCGAGACGTGCTGGTCCTCCCATGTACTCATCTTGAAACATAAGTGGTTGGGCATCGGTGCACTAAATCTCTTCCACTTCTGGGGCAGGGCTATGTGGATGGCCCTAGGAAACCCTGCTAACAGAGTCATCAAAAAGCAGAAGAGACTGCTGCATGACTTGGTCTCAGACTGCTTGGCTGATTTGCAAGGGGGTGAGGTGAAGGACTGATGGACATCAGCTACAGGTGCTAACTCTGATATTTCAGCAGGAGATTGGGTGGGAGACAAGGAACTGGAGGCACTGTCAGCAACCCAATCTACTATCGCCTATACTTGTTCTGGCTTCACCATTCGTAGATACCGCTGAAGGTTCTGTCACCTACTCGCACCTGAGGAAGGTGTTTCACTTGTGCGTGTAGCTGGCACAGATCGACCACGTCCTCTCCCTGCAACAGGAGCTCCACCAGCAGCACCACGACTGAGGCCACGTCTCTTATTCAACGCTCTCCGCATTCTCTGCAAATTTAGTATTGCTCAAAATGGGTGTTTTTTTAATAACAGAATATAACAGCAGTATCTGATGCATGTATTTCACATTGACAGATGCAGCAAAGGAGGCAAATTTAGTTTTTGGCCCAAAATGGGTGTTTTTTTATAACAGAATATAACAGCAGTATCTAACACGTGTATTTCACACTGACAGATGCAGCAAAGGCCGCAAATTTTGTATTTTGCCAGAAATGGGTGTTTTTAAATAACAGAATATAACAGCAGTATCTAACGCATGTATTTCACACTGACAGATACAGCAAAGGCTGGAAATTAATTTTTTTGCCCAAAAAGGGTGTTTTTTAAAACCCAGAAATTATTGCATTATTTTAAGCTTAAATTTCACACTGAAAAATACTGTATAGGCCCCACATGGAGGGTATTGCCAAAAATGGGTGCTTTTTTATACCCAGAAAATTATTGCAGTATTTCAAGCTTGTATTTAACAATGATAGATGCAGCAAACACCACAAATTTAGTATTTTGGCCAAAATGGGTGTTTTTTTTGTAACAGAATATAACAGTAGTATCTAACGCTTGTATTACACACTGACAGATGCAGCAAGGGCTATAAAATTTAGTATTTTGCCCAAAAAGGGTGTTTTATAAAACCCAGAAAATTATTGCAGAATTTCAAGCTTAAAGGGACACTGACAGGCAAATTCAGCATATTGTGTTATATATCTGACATTACAGGTCTTATACAGTCTATTAAAAGCATGTAAGTATCCCCCCTGTCCACCTTCTAAATACCGAAATATAAAGTTTTATAACTTGCCTGTCTCCTCACCAATCTGCCCAAGGGGCGGCGTTTCATCTGAAAATGCGCCCAGCCAGCTGCTCCCAACTGCCGTTCTGTAGCCCCGCCCAGCTTATCAATATTCACTTAGCTGGGCGGGGCTACAACTCTCCCCAGTCACGATCCTGCGTATGGTTGATAGAATCCTCTTGGCAGCGTCCGTCTAATCCTCTGCGCCTGCGCCCCGCCGTGGTTAGATCGCGCCTGCTGTACACACCCTGCCTGCGTTTCCAGAGGCAGCTGCAGCCTCTGCCTCATGCGCATGCCCCAGGCACTGTTCAAAGCAGCGCTTTAGAGCGCTGCTCACTCACATCTCCAAAGGGGTTAATGATAGTGCGGAAAGTTGTAGCCCCGCCCAGCGAAGTGAATATTGATGAGCTGGGCGGGGCTACAGAACGGCAGTTGGGAGCAGCTGGCTGGGCGCATTTTCAGATGAAACGCCGCCCCTTGGGCAGATTGGTGAGGAGACAGGCAAGTTATAAAACTTTATATTTCGGTATTTAGAAGGTGGACAGGGGGGATACTTACATGCTTTTAATAGACTGTATAAGACCTGTAATGTCAGATATATAACACAATATGCTGAATTTGCCTGTCAGTGTCCCTTTAAATTTCACACTAACAAATGCAGCATAGGCACTAGATGGAGGGTATTGCCAAAAATGGGTGCTTTTTTAAACCCAGAAAATTATTGCAATATTTCATGCTTGTATTTAACATTGACAGATGCAGCAAACGCCACTAATTTATTTTTTTGCCCAAAATGGGTGTTTTTTTAAATAACAGAATATAACAGTAGTATCTAACGCTTGCATTTCACACTGACAGATGCAGCAAAGGCTGCAAATTTAGTATTTTGCCAAAAAAAGTGTTTTTTAAAACCCATAAAATGATTGCAGTATTTAAAGCTTAAATTTCACACTGACAAATACTGTATAGGCCTCAGATGGAGGGTATTGCAAAAAATGAGTGCTTTTTTAAACCCAGAAAATTATTGCAGTATTTCAAGCTTCTATTTAACAATGACAGATGCAGCAAACATCGCAAATTTAGTATTTTGCCCAAAATAGGTGTTTTTTTTTATAACAGAATATGACAGTAGTATCTAATGCTTGTATTTCAGACTGACAGATGCAGCAAATGCTGCAAATTTAGTATTTTGCCCAAAATGGGTGTTTTTTTAAAACCCAGAAAATTATTGCAGTATTTCAAGCTTAAATTGCACACTGACAAATGCTGCATAGGCCCCAGATGGAGGGTATAGTCAAAAATGTGTGCTTTTTTAAACCCAGAAATTTATTGCAATATTTCATGCTTGTATTTAACATTGACAGATGCAGCAAACGCCACAATTTTTTTTTCCCAAAATGGGTGTTTTTTTTAAATAACAGAATATAACAGTAGTATCTAACGCTTGCATTTCACACTGACAGATGCAGCAAAGGCTTCAAATTTAGTATTTTGCCCAAAATGGGTGTTTTTTTAAAACCCAGAAAATTATTGCAGTATTTCAAGCTTAAATTGCACACTGACAAATGCTGCATAGGCCCCAGATGGAGGGTATAGTCAAAAATGTGTGCTTTTTTAAACCCAGAAATTTATTGCAGTATTTCAAGCTTGTATTTAACAATGACAGATGCAGCAAACGCCGCAAGTTTAGTATTTTGCCCAAAATGGGTGTTTTTTTTATGTCAGAATATGACAGTAGTATCTAATGCTTGTATTTCAAACTGACAGATGCAGCAAAGGCTGCTAATTTAGTATTTTGCCCAAAATGGGTGTTTTTTAAAACCCAGAAAATTATTGCAGTATTTCAAGCTTAAATTTCACAATGACAAATGCTGCATAGGCCCCATATGGAGGGTATTGTCAAAAATGAGTGCTTATTTAAACCCATAAAATGACTGCAGTATTTCAAGCTTGTATTTAACAATGACAGATGCAGCAAACACCGCAAATTTAGTATTTTGCCCAAAATGGGTGTTTTTTTAATAGAATATAACAGTAGTATCTAACGCTTGTATTTCACACTTACAGATGCAGCAAGGGCTGTAAAATTTAGTATTTTGTCCAAAAAGTGTGTTTTTTAAAACCCAGAAAATTATTGCAGTATTTCAAGCTTCATTTTCACACTGACAAATGCTGCATAGGCCCTAGATGGAGGGTATTGTAAAATAAATTGTGCTTTTTTAAACCCAGAAAATGATTGCAGTATTTTAAGCTTGTATTTAACAATGACAGATACAGCATACGCCGCAAATTTAGTATTTTGCCCAAAATGGGTGTTTTTTAAAACCCAGAAAATTATTGCAGTATTTCAAGCTTAAATCTCACACTGACAAATGCAGCATAGGCACCAGATGGAGGGTATTGCCAAAAATTAGTGCTTTTTAAAACCCAGAAAATTATTTCAGTATTTCAAGCTTGTATTTAACAATGACAAATGCAGCATAGGCCCCAGATGTAGGGTATTGCCAAAAATGAGTGCTTTTTTAAACCCAGAATATAATTGCAGTAGTTCAAGCTTCTATTTGACTGTCACAAATGCACATATGCTGTGCTGGTGCACTGAACTTGCATAAAATGGCCTCTGCTGCCCACCTAACTAACAGACGGATAAAACTTATTTTTCTGTGTCAATGGGCTCAGGGCAGGGTAAACAGACTGTGCACTGCACCCACAAAACAAAATCTAGGTAGATCGCTGAGTTAACAAGCACTTCTGATTAAATATTCTTTCCTATTCTCTCCCTCACAGCAGCAGCATCCTATCCCTACACTAATCAGAGCAGAGGTACGTGCAGCGCTACGTGACTCCAGATTATATGTGGCTGGGTCACATGCTGCACTGGCCAATCACAGCCATGCCATTAGTAGGCATGGCTGTGATGGCTTCTAAGTGCACACAAGTTAAACACTTGTTGATTGGCTGCTTTGCAGCCTTTCAAAAAGTGCCTTTAAATCGCCGAACACCGGGGTCTAAAAATCCAAAAATCATAAAGTTCGGTACAAACCCAAACTTTACAGCCTATTTCTGGTAGCGAAACAGATACTGTTCGTCAGAATGAAAGGCAGGCCACATATATGGACGTTCACATCATCTTGCAGGCCACCAACATTTCTAGCTAACTGCTAGCTAAACCAAAAGAAAATCATACAGCAATGTTCAGTAAAGCAAAAAAATATATAATAGAGCACTGTGCGCCCCTGCAGGTGTCCTAATGACTCTCTAGTGGAACAAAATGAGGACATGGAGGCAGCACCAATAAAGTATTGGAGTGCAAACACAGTGGTTTGAAGCCCTTCTGTTAGATGTAGAATGACTGTGCGTCACTATTAGGCTTAGTTCACACTTCACTTATTTGGTCAGTTATTCTTATCAATTATTGGCCCCTTGCAGACGAGCGTGGGCGGAATAGGTCCGGATGCATTGCGGATGTGTTCAGTGAAAAATTTGCGATTTCGCAATTAATTTCATTCAGTTTTGTATGCAATAGCTTTCAGTTGTTCAGTTTCTATCGTGTGGGTGCAATGCGATTTAATGGGTTCTGCATGCACATGATAAAAAACTAAAGGTTTAAAAACAACATCTCTTACCAACCATCAGTGAAAAACGCATCGCATCTGCACTTGCTGGCGGATACGATGTGATTTTCACGCAGCCCCATTCACTTTCTTGGGGCCAGCATTGCGTGCAAATCGCAAATTATAAAAAATGCTGCGATTTTCACGCAACGCACAAGTGATACGTGAAAACCAACGCTCAGGTACACAGACCCATTAAAATGAATGGGTCCGTATTCAGTGCGGGCGCAAAGCATTGCACCCGTGTGGAATACTCGCTTGTGTGAAAGGGGCCATTGTCAGCCAAAAGCAGGTGGGGGGCAAAACCCCGGAACAGGTGCTATTCATGATACCTAATCCAAGAGTAGGCTTGGTTCCTGAATTTGGCTCACAATGAGTGATAAAAATAACTGACCAAATGACAGAAATGTGAACTCAGCCTTACAGGTCAACTGTGCAGTGGCCCAAGATTCAAGTAGTGGCCTCATGACAGTGGGGAAGGTGTCAGCAGTAAGAATTGACTCAGCTCACCATGCTGACCAGGTACAGAACAGCGTGACAACACCGTGCTTTGCATAAGTGATATGCTGCAGGACCACTCTGAAATGTGCCTGCAGTGGAGGCTGAGGACAAGGTGGAGGATGAGGAGGCAGAGGAGGACATTGGTGAAGAAATCCCACGATTACAATGCGGAGGTGGCATTGCAATCACCTGGTCAAGTTGCTGGTGTACCTGGGCCAGAACCACATTTACCCAGTGAACTCGGGTTCAGTTCCAAGTGGTACCTTGGAACCAAACCCAAGTTTGGGAAATGTTTTTTTTACATTATAAATCAATTTCTGAAGTTATTATGCGAAGTCTCGCGAGACTTTGCAAAGGAATAACTTTGGCTCATCTGAGCCAATACATTCTAATACTGTACGGAGCGCTCGCTCCGTACAGTATTGAAACAAAGTCTGATGCGAATCAACTTTGGATGTTTCATCCGAAGTCAATTCGCTCATCCCTACTCATAATCTTATCCTATGCATTCAGATATCACTGTCACAGCGCCATCTATTGGAATGATAAACTTGATCCTGTGTTAGCTGCTGGAAATGTGGAGAAGCACAGCGCCCTCTAGTAGACATACAGAGTCACTGTATGTTCAGGCAGGAATTAAATAACAGCATTTTGCATGCTGCACCATGCCCACTGCTGCTCATTTAAATGAATCTGAATATTAGCACAACGTTAAAATAATAATTCAAATGGACTTTCTTTTTCATTTGACTTTTGGCAGGTAAAATGCCTGCAAGAGATGAAAATGAAATCTTAATCTGCCATTTTCAGTTTCTACTTGGTGTTTTCATTTGATTTATGATTTTGAGATGAAACACCCACTATAGAAACAGGAGAATGAATTGACAATGTGGAAATTTAAAATAAAAAAGGCTATTTATTTTTATATTTATTTGTGACACTTATTACCTACACTGTAGTTGGAAAAGAAAATTTAAAAGGAGAAATTAAATTTTATTTTTAATTTTGGCATGCATTTTGCAGACACTAGATGAAATTAATATGTTAAAACATTATTTTTATTATAATTTTAGTTTTTTGAATTTGATTTTAATTTTGGCAGGTTTTACCTCCCATAACTTTATGGTGACGATCTATGTGTTGATGCAGGGCCGTGGTGCCAACATTAGCACCCTGACCGCACTTTACCTTCTGCCCACATATCCTGCATACCACCATGCTAACATCCTCCAGCGACTTGATAAAAAATTCCCACACTGCCAAGTATGGGAATTTACCCCCACCACTCTGTGCTGACTGCCTGCCGCTGCCTTTATGAACCCGTGCACAAAAAGTTATTTCTTGACAGGTAGGCTACTGAGTACATGGTCTATCCCAGGCGTGTTTGGCTCCAGATCTCCCACTGCTTCTACCCTGGTGGCTCATCGGCACGATGCCACCCAGCTGCTGTCTCATGGGCCTGCAGCCGCCCTCACCCCTGATGATGATGATGATGATTATGCCCCCTCTTTAACCGGCTCTTATGTGTGATCGGCTACATTATCATCCACTACTGTCTGTTTGTCACTTATGCTACTCTCACCAGTCTCATGCCCACGTCCCTGATCGCTCACAACACATGCTCTCACCCGAATGTCGTAATTTTTAGTTGCACTCTTAAGGGAGGATGCAGCGGACCTCTCCTCCAAGTCTGTTCTGGCCTGTAGCTACTGACTGTCCTCACTAAGTTTGTCCTCGCTGAAAAGCAGAGCAGAGCTGGCAGAATGCATTACTTCCCGATCAGAAGGAGCAGAAAAAGAAAGAAGCAGTTGCAGGTGAGGTCTTTCCTGGGCCATGCCAACTAAGTGTGTTGTCAGAGGAACCCACTGATTCTTGGCTGTCTGTTGTCACCTGAGATGATGTTGAAGAGCGAGCCAAACATTTCAGTACAGCTGGATTGTTGGTCAAAACAAGACCGCTGGATGACAGTGGCAGCTCTGGCATGCTGCTGTGGCTGCTACCACCACCCCTTCTTCTGCTGCTTCTTGTGCCAGCTACAGCATTATTTCTGCCACTGGGCGTTCCTTTTGAGGGCCCAGGAAACTGTCTATTGGCCATTGTCTACAGTAACTGAATCAGTATTGTTACTATGTAACTAACTATGAATGGCACAGCAGATGAACTAGTAAAATGTGCCTATATATTAGACGCCTGTTCACAATGAGTTTTCTGCACAGTAAGTCTATGTATAACAGAGCAGATTAAGGCTACTTTCACACTAGCGTTCGGGTCTCCGCTTGTGAGTTCCGTTTGAAGGCTCTCACAAGCGGCCCCGAACGCATCCGTACAGCCCCAATGTATTCTGAGTGGATGCGGATCCGCTCAGAATGCATCAGTCTGGCGGCGTTCAGCCTCCGCTCTGCTCAGCAGGCGGACACCTGAACGCTGCTTGCAGGGTGTCCGCCTGGCCATGCGGAGGCGTGCGGATCCGTCCAGACTTACAATGTAAGTCAATGGGGACGGATCCGTTTGAAGATGACACAATATGGCTCAATCTTCAAACGGATCCGTCCCCCATTGACTTTCAATGTAAAGTCTGGACGGATCCGTTCAGGCTACTTTAACACTTAGAATTTTTTTTAACAATATAATGCAGACGGATCCGCTCTGAACGCAAGTGTGAAAGTAGCCTAAGTATGAATGGCCCAGTAGATGAACTAGATAAACACGCCTGAATGCACTAATTGACAATGAGTCTGATGCACAGTAAGTCTATGTATAACAGAACAGATTAAGTATAAATGGCGCAGGAGATGAACTAGATAAAGACACCTATATATTAGACATTAAGTCTAATGCACAGTAAGTCTATATATAACAAAACAGATTACGAATAAATGATGCAGCAGTTGAACAAGATGCACAGGGTGATTACACTGAGCCTGTACTGTCCCTGCACTGTCCCTGCAGTCTCCCTATGCTCTCCCTATGTTCTTCCAACAGTGTCCAAAAATTCTCCATACAATCTCCCTACTCCATTCCCTGCACTGTCCTTCAACTATCCCTACCTAATATTCTAGAATTAATAGAATTCTAGAACACTATCCCTAGTGCTTGCGACATCTCTCTCTCTATGCTCAGTTCACAGTGAAATGGCACTGATCGTGCGGGATGAGGCTTTTATAGCACTGTGACATCACAGGGGATGGCTATCTGCTGATTGGCTGGCTGCACGGCATTATGGGTCATATCGCATTTCCAGGCTTCCTACTTTCACTTCGTAACACGTGTAGTCACCATTTTAGGGTAAAATGATTTATTACCACGAAATGTGAGGAAATTCGGATTTGTGGCAAATCAAATTTTTCCTGAATTTTAGATTGAATTCAATTTGTTTATTTTCGATTCGCTCAACACTAATCTTCAGTACAAGCCCCTCTAGATCTGATGTATTCCCCAGTGGGGAGACTGTGTATAATATGATTTGGATGACAGCTATGGGCATGAAGGATAGGAATCCAAAGTCGGGTTCAGTACTGGCGGGTACTTCTTGTTCATAGTTTAAAATGTTTTTTAATGCGCAGATAGGAATTCTGAAATCATCTACCATAAGTCTCGCACAACTTCAGCTGAGACAAAGTTTGCATACACAGAATACATACATTGTAATGCTGTATGTGAAACTTTTTTTAAAAACAACAACAACCTTGGATCTATAATCCGAAGCTCTATTCGCTCAAGCCTAGATAGAATGGCCCATTATAGATTTCTTGTACAGACTACATATAACTTGACCTGTACAGGCTACTTTCACACTAGCATTTCTCTTCCAATATTGAAATCTGTCATAGGGTCTCAATACCGGAAAAAAACGCTTCCGTTTTGTCCCCATTCATTGTCATTGTCAATGGGGACAAAACGTAAGTGAACAGAATAGAGTGCTCAAAAATGCATTCCGTTCTAGTCTCATACCAGAGAGCAAACCTCAGCACGCTGCGGTTTTCTTTCCATCATGGGATGCGGAGCAAGACGGATCGTCATGACCCACAATGCAAGTCAATGGGGACGGAACCATTTTCTCGGACACAATAGAAAACGGATCTGTCCTCCATTCATTTTCAGTCGAGTTCATGTTGGATCCGTATTGGCTATGTTAAAGATAATACAACCGGATCCGTTCATAACGGATGCAAATGGCTGTATTATCAGTAACGGAAGCGTTATTGCTGAACCCTGCCGGATCCAGCAAAACTGCTAGTGTGTAAGTAGCCTTACTATTGCCTATTAGGGCCAGAGCCAAAAACGGAATGTAACAACCAGACATGTGATGGGTAAGCTGGAGATTAAATGCCAGCGCAGACGCTGGTGCACTTTCTCCAAATGAGGAGGACGGTCATCAATATAGCGTCAGCATCCGTACCAGCAAATGTACCACACAAACAGATTTGTAACAGAAAAGAAGAAATGTTCCTCTCAGTACCCCATATACAGTTGCAAGAAAAAGTATGTGAACCCTTTGGAATGATATGGATTTCTGCACAAATTGGTCATAAAATGTGATCTGATCTTCATCTAAGTCCCAACAATAGACAATCACAGTCTGCTTAAACTAATAACACACAAAGAATTAAATGTTACCATGTTTTTATTGAACTCACCATGTGAACATTCACAGTGCAGGTGGAAAAAGTATGTGAACCCTTGGATTTAATAACTGGTTGAACCTCCTTTGGCAGCAATAACTTCAACCAAACGTTTCCTGTAGTTGCAGATCAGACGCGCACAACGGTCAGGAGTAATTCTTGACCATTCCTCTTTACAGAACTGTTTCAGTTCAGCAATATTCTTGGGATGTCTGGTGTGAATCGCTTTCTTGAGGTCATACCACAGCATCTCAATCGGGTTGAGGTCAGGACTCTGACTAGGCCACTCCAGAAGGCGTATTTTCTTCTGTTTAAGGCATTCTGTTGTTGATTTACTTCTATGCTTTGGGTCGTTGTCCTGTTGCAACACCCATCTTCTGTTGAGCTTCAGCTGGTGGACAGATGGCCTTACGTTCTCCTGCAAAATGTCTTGATAAACTTGGGAATTCAATTTTCCTTCGATGATAGCAATCCGTCCAGGTCCTGACGCAGCAAAGCAGCCCCAAACCATGATGCCCCCACCACCATACTTCACAGTTGGGATGAGGTTTTGATGTTGGTGTGCTGTGCCTCTTTTTCTCCACACATAGTGTTGTATGTTTCTTCCAAACAACTCAACTTTGGTTTCATCTGTCCACAGAATATTTTGCCAGTACTGCTGTGGAACATCCAGGTGCTCTTGTGCAAACTGTACACGTGCAGCAATGTTGCAGTGGCTTCCTCTGTGGTATCCTCTCATGAAATCCATTCTTGTTTAGTCTTTTACGTATCATAGATTCGCTAACAGGGATGTCAGCATATGGCAGAGACTTTTGTAAGTCTTTAGCTGACACTCTAGGATTCTTCTTCACCTCATTGAGCAGTCTGCGCTGTGCTCTTGCAGTCATCTTTACAGGACGGCCACTCCTAGGGAGAGTAGCAGCAATGCTGAACTTTCTCCGTTTATAGACAATTTGTCTTAACGTGGACTGATGAACAGCAAGGCTTTTGGAGATACTTTTATAACCTTTTCCAGCTTTATGCAAGTCAACATTTCTTAATCGTAGGTTTTCCGAGAGCTCTTTTGTAAGTCAATGGAGATGGATCCTTTTTCACTGACACAATATGGTGCAATTGAAAATGGATCCGCCTCCCATTAACTTTCAGTGTAAGTCAAAACGGATCCGTTTGCATTATCACGACCAATGGTAATGCAAACGGATCCATTCTGAACAATCGTTTGCATTATCGGTGCGGATCCGTCTGTGCAGATACAAGACGGATCCGCACCTAACGCAGGTGTGAAAGTAGCCTAACCCTGATGTCCTGAAGATGAGAACTAAGATTTAAAAATAAAAATAATAATTGCTGAGAAAATTCTATTTGCCGCAAAGCCTTCGCAGAAGCTAAACATTTTCCCCAGAAATAGAGCAAAAAAAATAAAAATAAATAAATCATACTTACCTCTTCCATTTGCTCACAATGTGCCGACTGCTGTCATCTTGATTAAAGATCTCGCACGTCATCACGGGCCATGCAAGATTTTGCGCTATATTTTCAATCGAGATGGCAGCGGCCGGCCCGTCACAAGCAAATGGATGAGGTAAGTATGTTTTTTTTTATTTTTTATTTTACACCCGATTATTGCTATCAGATGCCACAATCATGCATGAACGCGGCATCTGAGAGGTACAACAATGTGGAGCTTCGCAATCGCAGCTTCCTGTCATTGCACCCACTATTTACAAAGAAACACGCTTTGTGATTAAGTAATTCGTCACAAAGCAAAGCCCAATCTAATTTATGAATACTTTGCTCATCTCTACTTATGATGTTATTGCAGTATTGGCTTCTTTCTCTGTCTACAGTGCCACCTAGTGTCCAAAAAAGACAACTGCATTATTTCCACTTTAGTAATGTAAACACAAAGGTTACATCCTTTACATAGGTAAAGCCACTCCTGTGGCTACTCAAGATCGCTCTCTCATACGAGGTCCAGCAGCTGCTCTGTCCGTTTCCTACAGTGTCACTGTATATAATGCCATTGTATATACTGTTGAGGGGGCCCTGACAATGAAATCTTTAGCCTCCTGGGTGGGCCCCTTCTGAGTTTGGGCCCCAAGGAAGCCACTTCCCTTTGGCTATGCCCCTAGGGTAGACAAGACGATAGTATTTTATTTTTACTTTTTTAGTCCCCACCAGCGTTTAATGTAACCCAAGGAGGAAGCCTTCCTAATTTTAGTTACAGGTGCCTATACAGATACCACCGACATACGACAGACATGCAAATAAATACATACGGCTGGCTCACAGTAACATCAACACATTTAATATCTGTTTAAAATACATACACTAATAATATTAATGCCGCTAATAATTACATGCGGAGCTCACGCATGTATCATCTCATATGACGGCTCTTTTTCCCACACTTCAGAGCTATATAGCCTCCTTGTGTTATAACAGTTTACACGTATGCTGGTGCGGTTCGCACTGCAGGCTTTTTAATACCGGACAACTTCATAGACGTTGCACAGGAGTGTTGCGTCTGTAGGATCCAGTTCTGGAGTGGACCAGGAAATAAGAAAAAGCACCAAGAACCTGATCAAGGAACTGTAAGTGCGGCTCTGCCACATCCCATTGCACCACACTTTTCAAGTAGCATTTGGACATACAATAACGCTTCAAGTACAGTTACGCTAATGCATAGCCCTAAGGGACTCCTACGCTGACACCTTCCTATCTCACTGGCTGCTCATAGGTAGTGATAAGTGGCAGGGGCAATATTCGAATTTGCAATATATCACGAATATTTAGACGAATATTCGCCAAATATTCGCGATATTCGTTATATTCTTTTCGGTTGTGCCATTATTTGCGCGAGCACATACGCACGCACGTACTATTAGCTACATAAGTGATGAAAATGGTTGGCAGCAACTTTTGAGATAGTGAGGAAGAACTCCTGATCACGGTAAGCAATTGTACATTACAACACTGTTCTAGTTTAAAATTCCATGCATGTGCAGTGGCCACGTACGGGTAGATAATATTCTGTATTTTTCGTGACACCCGCGACGCCAATTGCAGCATGTAAATGTATTTTATGTTCTCAGCATTTGTGGTTGTGTTTATTATCATGTGTTAGTAAAATTCTGTTTTTACAACAGCTGGTGTCAGGGTTGCTTTCCTTATTCGTGACTTCGCTGTATCCTGGGGAGCCCGCCCCGGTACATGGTTTACAACTTGGCGTAGTTGGCAAGATACAGCGACCGTTATGGACGGGAACGCGGCGGGAGACGTTCCCCCGGCACTAATGGCACCAGTCCATTACCCAGCTCAGGGTGCGCCAGTGCAAGGCCAACTTGCCCCAACACTGCTGATACAGCTTGCCCCGCCATGCCCGCCTCAGTAGGCTACATCCCCGTGGGGACGCTGTTGCGTCATCTGCCGAAATTTGATGGTAAAAACATGACGTTGCAGGACTTGACTGAAAGGGTGCAAAGTGTGGTTAGAATGTGTAACCTGACCCCCGAGCTGCGGGCAATGGTTGCATTGGGGGCTCTAGAGGGTGTTGTCAAACAGACAGTGATGGTAAGGCCCGAATCCGAGAGAGACACACTAGAGAAAATATTCTCCCTGCTGGAGTGAGCCCGGGGGGCGTGCTAAAGTAGTGCAGTTGCGGAGCCACTTCTTCAACCGACCATAGCGAGAGGGCGAGACCCTGATGCAGTACTCCGATGCCCTACAGGAGACACTAAATGAAATTCATCGGCTAGACCCAGAGGCCATGGGAGCCTTTCAGGAGGTGGATCAGCTACTAAGAGACTGTCACCGCCAGATATCTGAGAAGCTCTGACAGACGTTCTTCAGAACCTCCTGCTTGAGGTTCTTTTGTTTTGCTTTCGTGTTGTCATCTCGTTTCCCTCTCTCAGCTGTCATCTAGTGGCACTGATTGCATCCCTTTAAATCCCCTCCCATACTGCATCACTTTGCGGTTTATACAACTTCCTGGATTGTGCGCATGCTGGATGCTGCAACTGATGCTTCTACAGATAAGTCTGTTCCTTTATTTGTGTTTTCCTGTTGGCTTGATCCTAGGTGACCCTGACTCCCTCTGTATTAAGTGTAGGGAGCCGGTGGTTATGTCCCCTCACTATTATAGGGTGTTCAGGTGTCATACAGTCGAGGCACGAGGGCATGCAATTATCTATCATAGAGATCTTTGCATGGGTTGAGAAGTCAGGGAGAGCGCGAGGGCTTTTACAGGGCTCACCCTTATGTTCCTTAGTTTGGGATCAAGTCAGTCGGATCTTCATTTGTTGTCTTCTAGTTTTCTGCAACACCATCCGTGACATTATAAACCGCCAAAACCGTCTTAAGCATGGATCCAGTTTTACTCTTGACTGAACGCATGCCGGCTCTTTCACTGGAGGTAGCAGTTTCACTGTATCTCAGTTTCAGGTGACCAGTTCAGCTTGCATTCATGGAGTTTGTTCTGAGCCTAAGATCTTGCTCCCGAATACGTTCTCCGGGGGTGGTAAGAATTTTGTTCGTTTTAGAGAGGCTTGCAAACTCCATTTTTGCCTACTTCCCCATTCCTCTGGTGATGAAGAGCAGAGAGTGGGGATCATCATCTCGCTGCTCAGGGATAACGCTCAGTCTTGGGCCTTTTCACTACCGGTGGGGGCACGCCCCCTCCGATCGGTGGATGAAATTTTTGTAGCCCTGGGTCGGATATATGATGATCCGGATCGTATTGCTCTGGCTGAATCTAGACTGCGTCTTTTATGCCAGGGTAAACACTCCTCAAGGATATACTGCTCAGAATTTCGGAGATGGGCAGCTGATTCTGGTTGGAATGATGCTGCACTCCGAAGTAAATTTTGCCATGGTCTTTCAGAGGGATTGAAGGATGCACTGGCATTTCATGAGAGACCTGCCTCCTTGGAGTCTGCCATTTCTCAGGCTGTTCGTATTGACAGGCGTCTTAGAGAGAGAGGAGAGATCACTCCTTCCTGTCATATTCAGTCCAAGGACAGTGGGTCTGTCTCATTCAGTGCACAGGGGTCTCAGTCTCTCTCAATCCCCTTTGAGGAGGAGCCCATGCAGCTGGGTTTGTTTGCCTCTAATAATAGAGGATTCAGCTCTCCAAGGAGGGTTTGTTTCTGTTGTGGAGGTATAAATCATTTGGCAAATGTTTGCCCCTCTAGAAGATCCAGGGAGAGTTTTAAGGGTAATAAAGAAACAAAAAGAAAGAAATCCTCTAAAAAATTTCCATCTGTTACCATTGGCAAGGTTGATGCGGAAATTGAAGCTCTTCCGTTTGCTTGTAGTTCCCGTTTTGTCCTACCTGTCAGGGTGGCGCTAGAGAGCAAGAACATTGTTTGTGAGATTTTTGTAGATAGTGAAGCAGCTGTTAATCTCATTGATAGTCAATTTTCTGTAACACATGGTTTCCACGTATGCACTTTGGGAAAGGACATACCTGTTTTTGCTATTGATTCCGCTCCACTTTCTCAAAGATCGTTAAAGGGCATAGTTCACAATATCCGTTTGACTGTGAGTGATGCTCATGTTGAGGATGTTTCATGTTTCGTTCTAAGCGGATTACCGACTCCTCTAGTATTGGGGCTACCCTGGCTCACTAAACATAACCCCACCATTGATTGGCAAGCGAGGCAAATAAATGGTTGGAGTAACTTTTGCAGAGAGAATTGCCTCACGACATCTGTTTCAGAGGTTTCTACTAAGACTGTACCATCTTTTCTCTCTGAATTTTCGGATGTGTTTTCTGAGAGTGGGGTTCAGGAGATGCCCCCTCACCGGGAGTACGATTGCCCTATTATTCTCATCCCAGATGCCAAGCTGCCTAAGTCTTGTTTATACAATCTGTTTAAGAAAAAAGATGGTTCTTTAAGACCATGTCTGGATTTCAGGTTGATGAACAATATCACAATTTGTGACCCGTATCCGCTTCCTCTGATCCCAGACCCGTTTAACCAGATTGTTGGGGCTAAAGTTGTTTCCAAGTTGGATTTAAGAGGGGCATACAACCTGGTCAGGGTCAGAGAAGGGGACAAATGGAAGATGGCCTTCAATACCCCTGAGGGCCATTTTGAGAATTTGGTTATGCCTTTTGGTTTGATGAATGCTCCAGCCATCTTCCAACATTTTGTGAACAGCATTTTTTATCATTTAATGGGGAAATTTGTACTAGTGTATCTAGAGAATAAATTGTATGCTAAACTGGAAAAATGTGTGTTTGCGGTTCCAGAAATGCAATTTCTGGGGTTTCTTATCTCTGCTTCTGGTTTTCGCATGGACCCCGAGAAGATCCGCGCTGTGCTTGATTGGGAGCTAACTGAGAATCAGAAGGCGCTGATGCGCTTTTTGGGTTTTGCCAATTATTACAGGAAGTTTATTTTGAATTATTCCTCTGTTGTTAAGCCACTCACTGATATGACTAGAAAGGGGGTAGATTTTTCCTCCTGGTCGGTAGAGGCGCGTAAGGCCTTTCTAGTATCAAGGAGAGTTTTGCTTCCGCTCCCATCTTGGTACAACCTGATATCTCTCTGCCCTTCATTGTAGAGGTGGACGCTTCTGAGGTGGGTGTGGGTGCGGTCTTGTCTCAGGGTCCCTCTCCTGCCAAATGGCGACCGTGTACCTTTTTCTCGAAGAAACTCTCCTCCGCAGAGAGAAATTACGATGTGGGAGATAGGGAATTGTTGGCCATCAAGTTAGCTTTAGAGGAATGGCGCCATTGGCTAGAGGGAGCCAGACATCCTATTACCGTGTTTACCGACCATAAGAATCTGGCCTACTTGGAGTCAGCCAAGCGTCTGAACCCGAGACAGGCCAGATGGTCTTTGTTCTTTTCAAGGTTTAATTTTGTTGTCACGTTCCGCCCTGGGGTTAAGAATGTGAAGGCGGATGCCCTGTCAGGTTGTTTTCCGGGAGGGGGGAACTTTGAAGACCCGGGTCCCATTTTGGCTGAAGGGGTGGTTGTCTCTGCTCTTTATCCTGATATGGAGGCAGAGGTTCAAGCAGCCCAGGCAGATGCTCCTGATCTTTGTCCCCCTGGGAGGTTGTTTGTGCCTCTCGCTTTACGACACAAGGTTTTTAAGGAGCACCACGATACTGTCCTTGCTGGGCACCCAGGGGGCAGAGCCACTGTCGATCTCATTGCTCTGAGTTTCTGGTGACCGGCTCTTCGTAAGTCGGTTGAGGGTTTTGTGGCAGCCTGCGAGACCTGCGCTCGTGCCAAGGTCCCTCATTCACAGCCATCAGGTCCCCTTCTTCCATTACTCATTCCTTCCTGTCCTTGGACGCATCTGTCCATGGACTTCATTACAGACCTGCCTCGTTCCTCGGAGAAGACTGTGATTCTGGTAGTAGTGGACCGTTTTAGCAAAATGGTGCATTTCATTCCCTTTCCTGGGTTACCCAATGCTAAGACGCTGGCACAAGCATTTGTTGATCACATTGTTAAAATTGCATGGCATTCCTTCAGACATCGTTTCTGATAGTGGCACGCACGTGGTTTCCAGATTCTGGAATGCTTTCTGTTCTCGCTTGGGGGTTCGGTTGTCATTCTCTTCTGCTTTCCACCCGCTTTCGAATGGCCAGACAGAGCGCGTCAATCAGAATCTGGAGACATATCTGCGCTGTTTTGTGGCAGAGAATCAGGAGGATTGGTGTTCTTTTTGGTCCCTTGCTGAGTTTGCTTTAAATAACCGTCACCAGGAGTCCTCTGATAAGTCACCATTTTTTGGTGCATATGGGTTTTATCCACAGTTTGGGATATTCTCTGGAGAGGGGTCTTCTGGTTTACCTGATGAGGAGAGATTTTTCTCGTCTTTGTCATTTATTTGGCAAAAGATTCAGGGTAATCTGAAGAGGATGAGTGACAGATATAAGCGTGTGGTGGATAAGAGACGTCTGCCTGGTCCGGACCTGAATGTGGGGGATCTGGTGTGGTTGTCTACAAAGAATATCAAATTGAAGGTTCCCTCCTGGAAGTTGGGTCCTAGGTTTATTGGGCCTTACAAGATCTTGTCTGTCACCAATCCTGTTGCCTTCCGTCTTGATCTTCCTCAGACATGGAAGATCCATAATGTTTTTCACAGGTCCCTATTAAAACCTTATGTCCAACCCACTGTACCCTCCTCTTTGCCTCCTCCTCCGATTGTTGTTGATGGTAATCTTGAATTTCAGGACTCTAGGATTGTGGATTCTCGCATTATCCGCGGTTCTCTCCAGTACCTCGTTCATTGGGAGGGTTATGGTCCTGAGGAGAGGATGTGGGTCCCAGTGGCGGACATTAAGGCCACTCGTCTCATCAGGGCTTTCCATAGATCTCATCCTGAGAAGGTGGGCTCTGAGTGTCTGGAGTCCACCCATAGAGGGAGGGGTACTGTCACGGCCAGCTCTGTGAGAAGATCTGGCAGACGTTCTTCTCTACCTGTTGTATGATGTTCTTTGTTTTGGTTTTACTTTCTCATATCTTTTCCTTCTCCCAGCTGTCACCTATTTGCACTGATTGTCTCCCTTTGTATTCCCTCCCATACTGCCTCACTTGTGTTCACTGCTGGAGGCTGCTTCTCCTGATTCCTCAGATAAGTCTGTTTCTTTTATTTGTGTTTCCTTCCTGGCTTGATTGTAGGTGACCCTGACTCCGTCCATATTAAGTGCAGGGAGCCGGTGGTTGTGTCCCCTCACTATTATAGGGTTTTCAGGTGTCACATAGTAAAGGTACGAGGGCATGCAAATGTCTACCATTAAGACCTTTGCATGGGCATAGCAGTCAGGGAGAGCTCTAGGGGTTTTATATGGCTCACCCATATGCTCCTTAGTTTGGGATCAAGCCAGTCTGATGTTTTCCAGCTTTCTGCAAAACCATCCTTGACAACAGGGGATACCAGGACTCGGAGGATATATCTGAGTGCAGTTCAGACCTTTCTAGATATAAGAGCAAGTGAGATGAAACAAGAATCTTACTGATTACCTGAACCTAAATGTTGTCCACCCTTCTAAGATTCTCAGCTACAAGGTCCAGCAGTGTCTGCAGCATTGGATCTGTGTACTCAAACCTCCTCCCAAAGATGACCGAACAAATGACATTTGAGATGGAGCGGCGAATGAAGAACGCTGGGCTGAAGAGGGAACCTGTAATACATAAAGTACCAACATCCAGGTCATCAATCCCTTTGATGAATTTGATTTTTCTCACCCTATTTTATTGTTCCTCCTCCTGAGCCATTCAAGTAATCTCGCAGATGTGTGTGGTTTAAAAAGGACTTTGTGTACTCATTATGACATGTTACATAAAGAAATAGATAGATAGATAGATAGAGTCATCTCTGCTACCAACCTTTTGTTTTTGTAAATATGTCTAGCAGATACTGAATCTCTTCTTGGATCCGTTCCTCAATGCTTCGTTTACCCATTCCAAAATAACCTAGGGTGCTCAACAAGAACCTTCTCAGTTTTTTCAGCGTTCCCTATTACTGTAGGCAATTACTGATGAATATAGATTGTGCCATAACACATAAAAATAATTATATACATAAGTTAAGGTTTTTTTTTAAACCTCAATAACATTATAAATTATTTTAATCTAGCATTAAATAGATCACATTGGTGCTAAATTAGATATTCTAGATTATTTGGTGGTTATAGGAAAATGTATGAAAATACTTTAAAGGTAGAAAGGTTAAGGCCTGATCTACACTGACTTTTTGTAGCACGACTGAATGATTTTAACAATTTAACTACTATTTAACTACAGCTGTAGTCAAAATTAATGCATTCAGTTGAATGCAATTTTGTGGACTGCAGCTGTCATTGAATAGTTAAAATCAATCAATCGCACAACAAAAAGTCACAGTGTAGCCCAGGCCTAAAAGCTGTCTAATGCCACCTGTTGGAGGTACAGTAGCCTCCTTAAAAGTCAATAGCCGACCCTTTAATAGGCCTTACAACATTTTATTAAAGAATAGATTCCATCTATAGCCTGCTCTTTTGGTTTTCTTGCCCCTTGTCAGTACAAAGCAAGGTGCTGATTGGCTAGATGAGAGGCCTATGATGTATGTCTAGGGGGTACTATTTCTCCTTGTGGTATAGAGCATGTATGTGCCATGCAATGCTGTCTGGGAAATTGATATAATTGGAATAATTCAAAAATAATTTTCCTGAGTTGTAAATATTGCTATTATATACTTGTAATTGTACCGCCCCCTGGAGTTACTTTGATTCCCTCTAGAGCATCCACCTAATGTGTCCAATGTCTGTGGTCACACATGTTCAGTAGTTCAGTCAGAGCTCATGAATCCTTTTGCATATGGGCAGTAGAGTGATTTCTGCTATTGCACAGGCCAATCAGTAAGAATCTGTTCTCTAGATACATTCTCGGAACATTCTGATGGATGGTCACAAACACCAAGGGGTGTCATCTAACATCAATAGCTAGACAAAGGACCATTTTCTTAATCAATTTATTCCAAATTAAATCTTAAATTAATATTTAATCATAGGACAACCCTCCACATTTTGATTGTCTTGAACAGTGACTGACCGTATCCCTTGCTGGTTAAATCCACAATTGGAAACTCTGCTCGTCTGCTGAACTTGTCACCATTGTCCACTAGGGCTTCCTTCACCGCCTGGAACCCACAAAGCACTACAGCAGGCTTTGGACCTATATACAGCGTGTAGACGGGTCCATACTTCTTACTAAGCTTAGAGGGAGAACCTAAAAAGTCACACACATATATATTTGATAATGCTTTATTAGTAGAAAAACACAATAATTATTACATATATGGCGGTTTCAATTAATGGTAAAAAGTGCAGGAGTATAAAGTGACAAGTGCATGGAGCCACCCAACCAATCCAACAACTGATATATCTGTTAGGTAAGATGGTACAAGGGGTGATAGGACGATTATAAGCAAATGCAATAAATGGTAAGGGTCCCAATAATAATTGCACAAAAAGCACAACGTCCTTATTACACTACCAAGGGTCATTAATATATAAGAACATAAGGTCGCACCATGATTTGCAGAGCGGTCAGCAGGTAAAGCTAGCACCAGTGAGCAGATGCTGATCCGCCTGCAACCAACAGTTCAAATGCAATCGACCGTGGTAACCTATACTGACCAGAGAGGATAGCGTGATGGCTCCTTGCCCGAAGCGCGTTTCGCCTTGCTTCTTCAGGGGGCGAAACGCGCGTCGGGCAAGGAGCCATCACGCTATCCTCTCTGGTCATTATAGGTTACCACGGTCGATTGCATTTGAACTGTTGGTTGCAGGCGGATCAGCATCTGCTCACTGGTGCTAGCTTTACCTGCTGACCGCTCTGCAAATCATGGTGCGACCTTATGTTCTTATATATTAATGACCCTTGGTAGTGTAATAAGGACGTTGTGCTTTTTGATGCCGCCATGGATTGCCAAATAATAATACCACACAGTGCCCACATAATAATCCTATCTACAGATTTGTGTCATACAATACCAAAATAATAATGCTATGTAGTGTTCATATAACAGTCCTGGCCATAATATAAGTTTAACCATGGTGGACGAAGGTTTGGTTTATTCCCCTGAGACTTGGCCTTTATTCATACTCTGTTATACAACTGTGCCTTCTACTGCTGTATTAAAAGGGTTGTACACCTTGGACAATCTATTTTTATTCCCTTGGCAATAAGCTGATACCAACGGTCTCCTGCTATAATCTCCAGCGATCAGTTGTAATCTATGGTTGAACTCAGCAACAAGTGTTTAGTTTTCCTACAGTGCCACCACAGGAGATACGAAGCATTGCACCATGCCAATGAAGCAGGTGAGCCATTCATGTCAGAACGAAAGATGCCCTTTGTAGCCACGCAGCCAAGTTGATGGACGTTCTGAACAGAGGACCCACTCTTTTGGGGTTTTAAACAAGACATTATAGCCGCAATCAAAGTTCCTAGAAATGCCACCATGGATTGCCAAATAATAATACCACACAATGCCTACAGAATAATGCCTTGTAGCACTTACAGATTAGTGGCATACAATACCAACATAATAGTGCTATGTAGTGTTCATATAATATTGGTCAACCCAGCAACAAGTGTTTAGTTTTCCTGCAGTGCCACCACAGGAGATAAGAAGCATTGCACACAGTGTTAGACTAGGGTACCTAGGGCCCACCAGTAAAATTGATTCTGGGGGCCCACTGTATAGCTACATCCAAATCTTACCTGCTCACACAGCTACAGACAGCAGCAAGACATTACGAGATTATTGATTATAGGTGTCCCTGCACTGACTTCAAGATGGCATGTCCCTGGGGAAAGAGGATGCTAGCTGGTCTGCCTTCTATACCTAGAAGTAATCTCAACCACCTAATGCATCTATAATAATAAACTGGGTATTTTATGTAAACATAGGCTGGTCGAGGTGCTGTATGCTGCCTTCAGTCTAATGTATCATATGCCACTTGTGCAGGGGGTTGAGGGCTAGGGGCCCACCTTGCTCAGGGGCCCACCAGGGAACTCACCTGCTCTCCTGTGGGCCAGTCCAAACCTGACTGCACCATGCCAATGAAGCCAGTGAGCCATCTATGTCATTCATAAATGTGTTGGGTCCTCCAGAGTGAAACATGCCCTTTGTAGCCACGTGGTCAAGTTGATGGAGGTTCTGAACAGAGGAACCTCTCTATTGGGTTTTAAACCAGACAGTCCCTTTAATACCTACAGCGATTTTTGAATGGACTGTTTCCTTCTATTTTGTAAGTTGAGATGTGATTGAGGACCATCTGTGGGGGAGATTTATCAAAAGTGGTTTAAAGGAGGAAAAAAGGAAAGTTGGAATCTAATTGGTTGCCATGGGAAACTAAACCAGTTTTTATAAACTCCCTCTTTGAATGCGATAGATGAATATGCTGGGCCTTATTTGTCCTGCAGATAGAGAGTATTTTTCTACGTTATGTAGTTGGCCTGTAGGATGTAAACTCTATATTTAGACCATTACCTGAATAACTTCTGGTACAGAATGTTTCCGGAGGCCATATGTTATCTCTCACTTGTTTCCTGATAGTGGCTGTGTACACAGGGACATGGGGCCTCATTCTTGCTATGAGCACATTATGCTAGTCATAGGTCATCGATAACTATACGGCTACCTGCAGGTAATGCAGAATACGCAAGTTTTTTTCTATACAGATTTTTGTTCAGGAAAACGGCAGAGTAAAACAGTACCAGCAAAGTGAGCGATCAAAGCACGGTTTACACAGCGTTTCCTTCAAGGCTGTGATGGCTAACCTCCGGCTGTGGTAAAACTACGACTCCCAAGATGTACACTTGCTTAGCTTTTCTCAGAACTCCTCAGAAATGAATGGAGTATGCTGTGAGTCATAATTTCACCACAGCTGCATACCTCTAAACTAGTGTTGATCGGGAATATTCAAATCGTGAAATGTTATCGCGAATATCGGTACTTTGAGAATTCACGAATATTGTAGATTTTATTTTTATCAGTAACCTCCCTTCTTGCTTGTGGGCCAATGAGAAGGCTGCAATGTCTTTGTCAGAGCTTAGCAACATTCCTAGCAACCAATAGGAAAGTTGCCTACCCCTTTACTATATAAGAACCTCCCAGCAGCCATTTTGTGCAGTTTTTTTGCAGTTCTGAGACAGAGAGCAGTGACATTGCTGTGCTCTGTGCTTTCATCTGGATCCTATTCCTTATCTAATTACATTAGATCAGGGATGCTCAACCTGCGGCCCTCCAGCTGTTGTAAAACTACAACTCCCACAATGCCCTGCTGTAGGCTGATAGCTATACGTTGTTCGGGCATGCTGGGAGTTGTAGTTTTGCAACAGCTGGTGGGCTGTAGGTTGAGCATGCCTGCATTAGATAGTTAGTTAGCTCATATATATATATAATACAGATAGTTAGTGGGAGATAGTCAGTGTGCAGTGTCCCACTACCCACGTGAGTACTGCAACGACGTAGTGTTATGCTTTGTATGCTTTATATAACCTGTTTTATGCTGCAGTGCATCTTTATGCATAATCCCTGCCTACAGTTGTGTTAGATTGCATTACAGTGAGCCTACCACTAGGGGGAGACAACACATCCCATATATATAGCCCACCTCAGGCCTAGTTAGCCAGAGTGTGTTTTTAGTCCTCAGTGAGTTCAGTTCAGTTTAGTCTTAGCTCTCAGTCTGGAGTCTTCAGCCCTGAGCTGAAGTGCTCCACATACTCAGAAGGATATTAGTCCAGAAAGCACTAAAGAAGCAGAGACCCAAAGGGTTATGGCCATCGCTACACACGCCTTAAGACCTTTGGAGTCAAAAGTGAAGGATTTACCGGCCTCTGGCAGCCTCACTAACCTGCACTGGGATAACAGGGACCAGCGTAGAAGTCCTTTACCAGTAAGCATAAAACTTATATCATTAATAGTCTTAGAGACAGACATTACACCTGTAAGCAGTGCTCTTGCAGCTTTACCTCTGTCCATCAAAAAGAGACTGTATTTCCTATCTGGATGTACTACTGTTTTATACTTAGATGTTACCGTTACCAGGAGCAACGTTCAGTAAAAGTTATAAGTTGGATTGCACCATCCTTGTCTCAGTCTTCAATTCCTCAGTAAACACTACAGTAAAAGGTTATACCACCATAAAAGGTACTGGTGTCACGACTACAAGGGACCTTGCTATAGGCGCATTAATACAGACCGTCAAGGGCACCTCGAACCACCATCTGGCTTGTGTCCCTTACACCATAGTGTGCCCCAGAGAATTCCTGTGCCGTTCTCCTCTTCACTTATGCAGGCCTGCCTAGGGACGATATAACCGTGAGTAACCAGAACTGTATTTACCTCGGCCCACCTAATGCTTGCACCGTGACCTCACATATAATTCCCCTGTCACAGGGGGTTGAGGACTAGGGGCCCACCTTGCTCAGGGGCCCACCAGGGAACTCACCTGCTCTCCTGTGGGCCAGTCCAAACCTGACTGTAGCATGCCAATGAAGCCAGTGAGCCATCTGGCGTGATGAAAACCATTTTTTCCTTGGCAGCCTCCGTTAAGGGTACCTGTCAGAACCCTTTGGTGAGGTCCAACACAGAAAAATACCGGGCTTGGACTAACTTCTCAATAAGTCCTTGCATCTGGGTGACATACTCAACAACACTTTTCTGCGGTGTGGATTGTTGTTCCCACGCCTCTTTGCCAACATCCAACAGACCACGAGGGTGTCTGCCATATAGTCGTTCGAAGGGCGAGAACCCAGTAGATGCCTGGGGCACCTCTCGCACTGCGACATTAGATAGGGCAGAAGAAAATCTCAGTCCCTCCCATCTTTAGACATCACTCTTTTTAACATATTTTTTTATGTTTGATTAAACCTCTCCA
This sequence comes from Bufo gargarizans, assembly GCF_014858855.1. NCBI lineage: Eukaryota > Metazoa > Chordata > Amphibia > Anura > Bufonidae > Bufo > Bufo gargarizans. The sequence continues at coordinate 282,811 of NW_025334252.1, forward strand.
CCAGGGCGTCCGTTTGCGGGTGATAGACGGACGTCCGCAACTGTTTTATGTGGAGCAACTTATAGAGTTATCTCATGACCTTGGACATAAAAGGGGTCCCCTGGTCAGTCAGAACCTCTTTAGGCAGACCCACTCGGGAAAACATCTCCATTAACTCCTTAGCTATGAGTTTGGCTGCTGTATGATGCAGTGGCACCGCCTCCAGGTACCGAGTGGCGTAGTCAAGGATGACCAAGATGTGTTGGTGCCCTCTAGCGGACTTCGGTACTGGGCCTATGAGATCCATAGCGATCCGCTCGAATGGAACCTCAATAATCGGGTGTCACAACCAGACAGCTGAGAAGCTCTGACAGAGGCCTTTCAGAACCTCCTCCTTGAGTTTCTGTGTTGTGGTATTCAGCTCCTCCTCTCGTTAGCCTCTCTCAGCTGTCATGTGTTGGACTAATTGCTTCCCTTTAAATTCTTCCCCAGAAGGCTTTTCTGGGCGGCTTATACTACTTCCTGGAGTGTGTGTGCACGCTGACTCTGTCCTCCTGTTTGCTTCAAAGCTAAGTGTTGTACCTTTATCTGTTTGCTGGATCCCAGGTGACCCTGACCCCCTCCGTATCTTGTGTAGGGAGCCGGTGGTCGTGTCCCCTCACTATTGTAGGGTGCTCAGGGCTTTATAGTCAAGGTTCGTGGATATGCAAACCTCCACCATTCGGATCTTTGCATAGGCTGAGCAGCCAGGGAAAGTGCCAGGTCTTCTGCAGGGGTCTCCCTTGGTTCCTTAGTTTTTGGATCCAGCGAGTCGTTTATACATCTTGCTTTGCCTTGTTTCCTGTACACCGTCCGTGACATTATAAGCCGCCATAACCGTCTCAAGCATGGATCCGGTTTCACTTTTGGCTGAACGCCTTCAGGGTCTTTAATTGGAGGTAGCTGATCTCCGTAAGACTTTTTCTCAGCTTCAAGTGACCGGTTCAGCTTGCGTTCATGGAGTTTGTTCTGAGCCTAAGATCTCGCTCCCGGATACGTTCTCCGGGGGTAGTGAGAATTTTGTGCGTTTTAGAGAGGCTTGCAAACTCCATTTTCGCCTTCTTCCCCACTCCTCTGGTGATGAGGAACGGAGGGTGGGGATCATTATATCGCTGCTCAGAGGTAACGCTCAGTCCTGGGCCTTTTCGCTGCCGGAGGGGGCACGCCCTCTCCGTTCAGTGGATGAATTCTTTTTAGCCCTGGGTCAGATATATGATGATCCGGATCGTATTGCTCTGGCTGAGTCTAAACTACGTCTATTATGCCAGGGTAAACAATCCGCAGAAATATACTGCTCAGAATTTCGGAGATGGGCAGTTGATACTGGTTGGAATGATGCTGCGCTCCGAAGTCAATTTTGCCATGGTCTTTCAGAGGGATTGAAAGATGCATTTGCCTTTCATGAGAGGCCTAGTTCTTTGGACTCTGCTATGTCTCAGGCCGTTCGTATTGACAGGCGTCTTAGAGAGAGAGGAGAGATGTCCCCTTCCTGTCATACTCAGTCCCAGGACAGTGCAGCGGTCCCGTTCTGTGCGCAGGGGTCTCAGTCGCCGTCAGCCCCTTCTGAGCAGGAGCCCATGCAGCTGGGGTTGATTGCTTCTGACAATAGAAGATTCAGCCCGCATGGGAGGGTTTGTTTTTGTTGTGGAGGTATAAATCATTTGGCAAATATTTGTCCCTCTAGGAGATTCAGGCAGTTTTCTGGGAGTAATAAAGAAGCAAACAGGAAAAAAGGTTTTCCATTTGCTTGTAGTTCCCGTTTTGTCCTGCCGGCTAGGGTGGCGCTAGAGAGCAAGAACATTTTTTGTGAGATTTTTGTGGATAGTGGAGCAGCGGTTAATCTCATTGATAATAAATTTGCGATAACTCATGGTTTCCAGGTACGCACTTTGGGAAAGGATATTCCTGTTTTTGCTATCGATTCCGCTCCACTTTGTCAAAAATCATTAAAGGGCATAGTTCACAATATCCGTTTAATTGTGAGTGATGCTCATGTTGAGGATGTGTCATGTTTCGTCCTTAGCGGTTTACCCACCCCTCTGGTGTTGGGGCTGCCCTGCCTGGCTCACTAAGCATAACCCCACCATTGATTGGCAAGCGAGGCAAATAAATGGTTGGAGTGACTTTTGCAGAGAGAATTGCCTCATGAGTCTGACATCTGTTTCTGAGGTTGCTACTAAGACTGTACCATCTTTTCTCTCAGAATTTTCGGATGTCTTCTCTGAGAGTGGAGTTCAGGATTTGCCCCCGCACAGGGAGTACGATTGCCCTATTAATCTCATCCCAGACGCCAAGCTGCCTAAATTTCGTTTATACAATCTTTCCCAACCTGAGAGGATCGCTATGCGTGCTTATATCTCTGAGAGTCTGAGAAAGGGACACATACGACCCTCGAAGTCACCTGTTGCCGCTGGTTTTTTCTTTGTTAAGAAAAAAGATGGTTCTTTAAGACCTTGTCTGGATTTCAGGGAGCTGAACAATATCACAATTCGTGACCCTTATCCGCTTCCTCTGATCCCGGACCTATTTAACCAGGTTGTTGGGGCTAAAGTCTTTTCCAAATTAGATTTAAGAGGGGCATACAACCTGGTCAGGGTCAGAGAAGGGGACGAATGGAAGACGGCCTTCAATACCCCTGAGGGCCATTTTGAAAATTTTGTTATGCCTTTTGGTTTGAGGAATGCCCCAGCCGTTTTTCAGCATTTCGTGAACAGCATTTTTTATCATTTGATGGGAAAATTTGTATTGGTGTATTTGGATGACATTTTGATTTTTTCTCCTGATTTCAAAACTCATAAGGAACATTTGCGTCAGGTCTTGCTCATCCTGCGGGAGAATAAATTATATGCGAAACTGGAAAAATGTGTGTTTGCGGTTCCAGAAATTCAATTTCTGGGGTTTCTTCTCTCCGCTTCTGGTTTTCGCATGGACCCCGAGAAGGTCCGCGCTGTGCTTGAGTGGGAGCTTCCTGAGAATCAAAAGGCGCTGATGCGTTTTTTGGGCTTTGCCAATTATTACAGGAAGTTCATTTTGAATTATTCTTCTATTGTTAAACCACTCACTGATATGACCAGAAAGGGGGTAGATTTTTCTTCTTGGTCAGTAGAGGCGCGAAAGGCTTTTTCTGATATCAAGAAGAGTTTTGCTTCCGCTCCCATCTTGGTGCAACCTGATGTTTCTTTACCCTTCATAGTTGAGGTTGATGCTTCTGAGGTGGGTGTGGGGGCGGTCTTGTCTCAGGGTTCCTCTCCTGCCAATTGGCGACCGTGTGCCTTTTTCTCAAGAAAACTCTCCTCCGCAGAGAGAAATTACGATGTGGGAGATAGGGAATTGTTGGCCATCAAGTTGGCTTTTGAGGAATGGCGCCATTGGCTAGAGGGAGCCAGACACCCTATTACCGTATTTACTGACCATAAAAATCTGGTCTACTTGGAGTCAGCCAAGCGTCTGAACCCGAGACAAGCCAGATGGTCGTTGTTCTTTTCTAGGTTTAATTTTGTTGTCACGTTCCGCCCTGGAGTTAAGAATGTGAAGGCAGATGCCCTGTCACGTTGTTTTCCGGGAGGCGGGAATTTTGAAGACCCGGGTCCCATTTTGGCTGAAGGTGTGGTGGTCTCTGCTCTTTTTCCTGAATTGGAGGCAGAGGTGCAGGCAGCCCAGTCAGAGGCTCCTGATCTTTGTCCTCCTAGGAGGTTGTTTGTGCCTCTCGCTTTAAGACATAAGATTTTTAAAGAACACCACGATACGGTCCTTGCTGGGCACCCGGGGGTAAGAGCCACACTGGATCTCATCGCTCTGAGATTCTGGTGGCCTGCGCTTCGTAAGTCGGTTGAGGGTTTTGTGGCAGCCTGCGAGACTTGCGCTCGTGCCAAAGTCCCTCATTCACGGCCATCAGGTCCTTTCCTTCCCGTCCTTGGACACATCTGTCCATGGACTTCATAACGGACCTGCCTCGTTCCTCGGGGAAGACTGTGATTCTGGTGGTGGTGGACCGTTTTAGCAAAATGGTGCATTTCATCCCTTTTCCTGGTTTGCCCAATGCTAAGACGCTGGCGCAGGCATTTGTTGATCACATTGTCAAATTGCACGGTATTCCTTCAGACATAGTCTCTGATAGGGGCACGCAGTTTGTTTCCAGATTCTGGAAGGCTTTCTGTTCTCGCTTGGGGGTTCGGTTGTCATTCTCTTCTGCTTTCCACCCGCAGTCGAATGGCCAGACAGAGCGCGTCAATCAGAATCTGGAGACATATCTGCGTTGTTTTGTGGCGGAGAATCAAGAGGATTGGTGTTCTTTTTTGTCCCTTGCTGAGTTTGCTTTAAATAACCGTTGTCAGGAGTCCTCTGATAAGTCACCATTTTTTGGTGCATATGGGTTTCATCAACAGTTTGGGACTTTCTCGGGAGAGGGGTCTTCTGGTTTACCTGATGAGGACAGATTCTCCTCGTCTTTGTCATCTATTTGGCAAAAGATTCAGGATAATCTAAAGAGCATGAGTGAGAGATATAAGCGTGTGGCTGATAAGAGACGTGTGCTTGGTCCGGACCTGAATGTTGGTGATCTGGTGTGGTTGTCTACCAAGAATATCAAATTGAAGGTTCCCTCCTGGAAGTTGGGTCCTAGGTTTATTGGGCCTTAGAAAATCCTGTCTGTCATCAATCCTGTTGCATACCGTCTTGATCTTCCTCAGACTTGGAAGATCCATAATGTTTTTCATAAGTCCTTATTGAAACCTTATGTTCAACCCATTGTACCCTCGCCTTTGCCTCCTCCTCCGATTATGGTTGATGGGAATCTTGAATTTCAGGTCTCTAGGATTGTGGATTCTCGTCTTGTCCGCGGTTCTCTTCAGTACCTTGTTCAGTGGGAGGGGTATGGTCCTGAGGAGACGATGTGGGTCCCAGTGACGGATATTAAGGCCTCTCGTCTCATCAGGGCTTTCCATAGGTCCCATCCTGAGAAGGTGGGTTCTGAGTGTCCGGAGTCCACTCGTAGAGGGAGGGGTACTGTCACAACCAGACAGCTGAGAAGCTCTGACAGAGGCCTTTCAGAACCTCCTCCTTGAGTTTCTGTGTTGTGGTATTCAGCTCCTCCTCTCGTTAGCCTCTCTCAAGCTGTCATGTGTTGGACTAATTGCTTCCCTTTAAATTCTTCCCCAGAAGGCTTTTCTGGGCGGCTTATACTACTTCCTGGAGTGTGTGTGCACGCTGACTCTGTCCTCCTGTTTGCTTCAAAGCTAAGTGTTGTACCTTTATCTGTTATTTTCTGTTTGCTGGATCCCAGGTGACCCTGACCCCCTCCGTATCTTGTGTAGGGAGCCGGTGGTCGTGTCCCCTCACTATTGTAGGGTGCTCAGGGCTTTATAGTCAAGGTTCGTGGATATGCAAACCTCCACCATTCGGATCTTTGCATAGGCTGAGCAGCCAGGGAAAGTGCCAGGTCTTCTGCAGGGGTCTCCCTTGATTCCTTAGTTTTTGGATCCAGCGAGTCGTTTATACATCTTGCTTTGCCTTGTTTCCTGTACACCGTCCGTGACATCGGGAGAGGGACCAGGGGACTAAGGAAATGTGGCTGGGGGCTTGTTATCTGGGAGGTTGGGCAAGACTTGCAATACTCTTCTACCTCTCTGAACACACTGGGCCAGTAGAACTGCTGTAGTATCCGGTCCTGCGTTTTCTGCTGGCCCAGGTGTCCCCCAAGAACATGTTGGTGGGCTAACTTTATCCGTTACAGCATCTCCTGTTGAACCACAAAATGGGGGAATATAGACTCGACTCCTGGTTGTTGCGGCTCACCCTCCACTATTGCCACATTTTCCCAGGCTCGAGACAGAGTCGGGTCCTGGTGCTGTGCTGTACCAAAATTATCCCCAGAGACATTGAGGTCAGCCAGCTCAGGACCCGGCGGCAAGTCCTTCACGTCTCCCACCATCACACTTAGCAGGGTTGTCTCCCCCTCTTCCACTGAAGTGGCGGTCACCCCTACTGCTGGCCCTTCTGACTCAGGTTCCCAGGGTTCTGGTCTCCCCTCTAAGCCAGGCCCCTCTGCAAAGGTTACATCTGTCTCCCGGGTATCGGTAACTTTCGTATCCGGCCATAGTCTCTCCCAATTATTAACTTATACGGTAATTTTGTGGGGACGAACACCTCATGCGTCCACCTGCTGGCCACCGTTGACAGGGAGACCAGGGTGGTGGAATAGTCCTTTAGGTCCACATGAATGCAGACAGCGCCGACTTTTCGGCCAGTATACTCGGCTAGCCACACCAAGGCAGCTCTTACCAGGGACACCAGGCTCCCTGAATCCAGCAGAGCCACCGCCAGAGTGTCCCCCACTTCCACCTGGCACAGGTGACAATTGTCTACAGTCTCGAAGGTACCTGTGGCGCACAGCTTCCTGGCATACAATGAGTGGCAGTAGCCATAGTTGGTTTCCATGGGTTCACCCCGATGGGGACAGTCGGATCTTATGTGTCCAGGCTCGTGACACCGCCAGCAGGCCAGTAGGGCTGGGTCTGCAGGGGGTACGTCCCGGGCGGGTTTGGCTGGCACCAGCCGCCGGGTTTGGAGTGGAGATTTCCGGGGTTTGACTGGCCCCCTCCCAAAAGACCCCCCCTGCAGATTTCTGGTGGCCTCGTAGTGCGTAGTGCACCAGGTACACCATCTCCAAGACATTAACCGCTTGATCGCCGGCATGCGGAGATCAAGCGTCATGACGTCCGGTAGACTGCGTCAGCACGCTTCACACGCATCATGTGCCAGAGAGCGTGGTGCAACAGTCAACCGCGTCATTTTACTTGCCTTTTTCCGCTATTTTCTAATAGGGCAATCATTTGGGCAATGATTAGATCTGACACCTTTATTATTCCTACTGTTTCCCACTAACTGAATTATCAACCCAGCTTGGTACACGCCTGATTCTACTTTCAAGTAATGCAATATATATCCACATCACATTATGATTAATTAATCCGTATAACTTCCATTGGGTCCACCCCATACAGCAAAATGGATACACCAGAGTACAGGCACTATGGAGGGGTACTAACTAACCATCCCTCCTGTTACCCTAAATTCAACATTTAACCCTTTGGGTTTCAAAGTGTCCAACCGAAAAATCCACCTGAGCTCAGTTTTCTTTAACATAGTTAACCTGTCACCTCCTCTTTCTAGCGGTTTTACATGATCCAAGATCATAAATCTCAGGTTATTTTCCTTATGATTTTTTTCCACAAAGTGTTTTGACACCGGCAAATCTTTTCTTTTATTTCTGATGGATTGTCTATGATTGTTTAACCTGGTTTTCATATCACATGTGGTTTCACTCACATAGAGCATTTTGCAAGGGCACCATAACACATATATTACCCATGATGAGTCACATGTAAGGTAATATTTTATGTTAAATATTTCTCCCGTGTCTGGATGCGCGAACACTGATCCCTTGTGCATCAGTTTACAATTCACGTCTGTTTTACTTTGGTAGTTAACAGTTCATCTCTAGGTATCTCTCTTGCTCTATCCGCATGCCTTTTTACCAAGCTTCTGGGATAACCCCTATTTACAAAAGATTGTTCCATATTTCTTAGTGCTTGATTCATATTCATATCCTACTATTCTACTTACTCTAAGAATTTGACTGAACGGTAAAGAATTTACCATCCTCTTCGGGTGTCCACTTGCAAAATGCAATAATGTGTTCTTATCAGTGGGTTTGATATTCAGATCCATGTGTATTTCTTCATCCTCTATGTATACCTGAGTATCTAAATACTGCACCCGGTTCACCGATGCCGTTAATGTAAATTGGATCTCCTGATTAATGGAGTTCAAAAATACATGAAAATCCATCAGTGCCTCCATGGTGCCAGTCCAGATGAGGAAAATGTCGACTATGTATCTCCACCACGACAAGACATGATTGAAGTGGGGAGATACATAGACAAGACGTTCCTCAAATGACCGTACAAATATATTTGCGTAGGTGGGCGCGGCTTTGGACCCCATTGCCGCGCCCATCAACTGCAAATAGAATTGTCCCTGGAACACAAAGTAATTGTTCCTCAAGGATAACTCCAATAATGTCAAGATAAACTGGCGGGTTGGAGCGGGATAATCAGACTGCCGCAACAGCTCCGCTACAGCCAACAAGCCCTTTTCATGATTAATCGAAGTATATAATGATACAATATCAAAAGATGCCAAGATCGCCCCCTTCGGGATCCGCATCCCTCTGATCTTACTAATGAAATCTCCAGTGTCCCTAATATATGATTTTGCACCCATGGCATATTCTCTCAATATTTTGTCAAGAAAGACATTGATATTTGAGAAAATCGAGTTCCTGCCTGAAATTATCGGCCGCCCAGGAGGGTCAATCAACCTCTTATGTATTTTGGGTAATACGTATATAGTTGGTGTGACTGGAGACTTCACTACCAAGAAATCTTTAAGTTGTTTATCAATGATACCCTTATCCTCTGCTATAGTTAATTGTACATCAATTTTCCTAGCAATAACAAACCTGGGGTCCCCAACCAATTGTTTATAGACACCAGGTTCTCCCAATTGTCTATGTCTCTTTTATGTATTGAGAGGTGTCCATAACCACGATTCCACCCCCCTTATCCGTGGGTTTTATGGTAAGGTCGGGGTTCTTGGACAACCTCTCCAAAGCAGACATTTCCTGTACCGTAATATTTGGTTTCACAAATGCAACAGATTTATTTTTTTGTCTCAACAAAGCTACATCTCTTTTCACTGCTTCAATAAAACACTCTAGGGCGTGTGAACTTACAATTGGAAAAAAATCACTTTTTAAATGCAGACCAAATTGTTTCAAAGTTAGCCCAACCTCTGATGTAGTAACCTCGTTAGCAATCTTGGTCTCAGAGGAACCAGAGTCGAACTACACTCAGTCTCAAATTCCTGAAGAGGCGGTTCAAGTCCAGTTCCAACTGAAACCAATCAGGCCTCGTCTGTGGACAAAAGGACAGTCCTTTATTCAATACCTTCAATTCATGCTCAGTCAATGTATAGGATGAAATGTTTACCACTACATTTGTCTCTATTTCTTCTTTGTCGCGTTCGTCTGTCTGGAATTGTTGGTCCTCATGGATCTTTGTGCTCTGGTTTTTCCCAGGTCTTCTGTGTCTATGACCTCCCCTTCTTGTGGGGCGTCTCCCGTAGTAATACGTGTTCCTAAAAAAGTTCCAGGCAGACTAGCGTTGACATCATCATTTGTATCTTTATTTCTCACTCATTTATTTGTTTCTTTATTTCTTTTCGGTGTCTTTCTTGGCATCTGACCCCTCTCCACATGCCAGGGTTGTTCCCAGGTGTAAATATGACCAGACCCATAATCATTTTGGTCTCTGTGCCATTTAGACCTTTTAATTTCTTCAAGGTCTTTCCGCATTTTTTCCAGGAAAGCTTGTTGTTTTGCCAGAAAACTTCAACTTTATTGGTAGACAAGGTAGATTTAAGCTGATGTTCAGTGTCCTGCAATTTGCTTTTTAGTGCCGCCATTTCCTCCTGCGAAAATTCAATATTTAGTAACATGACATCCATTGCATATTTGTTTGAAATTGCTTCCAAACGTGCTCTAAAATCACCATCCTGTGAAAACATATTTGGTTTCAAGCGGGATCGCATCCACCTTGGTATCCGTTTACTCTTATAATATTTTGCTAATGTAAGCGAACGTAGCTCAATGGATAACAGTTTTTTGGTAATGCTTTCATAATCCCTCTTGATGTTCATAGCCGAGGGTACATTGAGGAAGGCAGCGTCCCCCTCCACAGTTCCCATAATCCTCTGTATATCCACGTTGCTGTATGAAAAAACATGTGCGTCCATGTCCCTTTGTTGAGGTATAATACCTTGTATGCTGGTAGGGTCGGGTGCAGAGCCTTCAATCGAAAGTAGATCCATAAAGAAAATCTGGCAGCACTCCCTTTACACGCAGATGTAGGGTGCCCGCAGTAGTCCCTCGATTCAGGATGGAAGACAGCAAAGAAAATCCGCAGCACTCCTTGAAGTAAAAAATGTGGTCTTTATTCACACATGTCAAATGTTGACAACGTTTCGGTTCTCTCACAGAACCTTTCTCAAGTCAGGTGAAACACAAAGTGCAAGCGTGCAAGTATAAATACATAGTCAGGTTGTTACCAATTATTTCATCAACCAATTAAAACAGTGCACTTCCCTTTCTGGACATGTTACAATTCATTCATTAACATCCCATGCTAACGTGAATACAAACGGATCAGGTGTATTACATATATAACTTCAATATCCATAATCGTTTTCATGATCATACTAAATGTGTTAAAGTGCATAAAATAAAGTGCATAGTGCGATAAAAAAAAACTTAAACTATAGTACCTTGCTGGGGATCTTGCTAGGAATCTATGGAGTAGAAGAAGGTGGCGTCTTAGTTTCTGTAGGTACACGCCACTACTCCGCGTCTACTCCTCGTCAATGCGCATGTGCCAATCCTTCTCCTCCTATTCGGCGGTAGACATAACCCCTGCACGTCGCCGGCAGGCGGAGATCAAGCGTCATGACGTCCGGTAGACTGCATTTACATAGATAAAAAATAGGCCAGCACTACTCACTATTATTGTAGCAAATCCAGTACGTGGTGGTGCCTGTAGCATTAAATCCTGGTCCTAGGATTTCCGTAATGAACAATGTAGAATGAGCCACGGCACTCCAGAGGGATTCCAATCAATTTCTTTATTACACCTTGTGTAGCAACGTTTCAACCTAATGGTCTTTGTCAAGCTTGACAAAGACCATTAGGTTGAAACGTTGCTACACAAGGTGTAATAAAGAAATTGATTGGAATCCCTCTGGAGTGCCGTGGCTCATTCTACATTGTCCGGTAGACTGCGTCACGCGCATCATGTGCCAGCGAGCGTGGTGCAACAGTCACCTGCGTCATTTCACTTGCCTTTTTCCGCCATTTGTATAATGAACTGATTACTAAAAGTACTTATAGAAAAAGGGGTAATAAATAGAAAAAGGGGTAATAAATACCAAATATTCATTCTATCAAGATTTAGAGGAATTCGCTTTTATAAATTGATCTTGAATTCTTCGTTAAGACCATAGGGGTTCAAACTATTCAATTTGAAGATCCAGTACAATTCTCTGCGTCTAATGTACTGGATGTCCTTATATAAGTGACTTGGGATTTGTTCAATCGGGGGTCACATTAAGAGCTACCCTCATGGTGTTCTGTCGCGTGTCTAGATACACTGTGTTTCAAATATTTTTTTCTTCATGTTTGATCTATATTTGTTTAGCCTATTCTGCAATGTTTGAATTGTGCGTCCCACATATTGTAAATGGCACGGACATTCTAAAAGGTATAAAACGTGATTTAGATTCTCAGTTCAAATTACTCAAAATAGGAAAAGACTCTCCAGTAACTCGGGTATAGAAAGTGGATTTCTGAAATATACTTGAGCAACATAAACATCTTTTGCGTCCGCACTTCGAGCTGCCTTTAGAGGCAGTAGTACCATAGTTCTCAGTATGATGTTCGACTGGATTTAGTTTGCTAGGGGCAAGAATATTTTTTAAAGTACGCTCTCTCCTTTATGTAAGTTTCGGGAGCTCTGGAATAATCTGATTTAGAATGGGGTCTCTTTTTAAAATATGCCAGTGTTTTTCTAGAGTCGCTTTTATGGGCATATGGTTTTGATTGTAAGTAGCGATAAAATTGCAACTGTATTTATCACTACTGTTGTCTTTTTAGATACTGGAATCAGACATTCGTCTTGAGTGAGTTTAGCGGCTTTCATTCTTGCACCAGAGATAATATTGGAAGGATAGACTTTTTGACTAAACCTAGAGGCCAGAACATCACACTGTTGGACAAAATCGTCTTCACGAGTACAGTTTTGTCTCAGTCGTTTGAATTGGCTGAAAGGGATGTTTTGCTTCTATTTTCTGTAGTGTCTACTCTTAAAGTCCAGGTTGCTGTTGCTGTCAACCTTTTTGAAAAATGTACGTGTGTTTATTTTATTGTCCTGAATAAAAATTTCTAGATCCAGAAACTCGATTTTGGTGTTATCGTATGTTCCAGTAAAAGAAATTCCCCCACTCATTTGTATTAAGGTGTGAAATAAAACTATCAATTGATGATGAGTCCCCATTCCAAATAAAAATTAAGTCATCGATATACCTGCAAAAAAAGATAATGTTATTGTTGGCCCAGAAGCTTGAATGGTAGATAAACTCCTCCTCAAACTCCCCCATAAATAAATTTGCAAAACTCGGCGCGAAACGCGTCCCCATTGCGGTCCCTCGTATCTGCTTGTAAATTTCATTTTAGAACATGAACACATTATGCACGAGTATAAATTCAATGCCCTTCATGATAAAGGTCTTTTGAGGGGCAGGCATTTCATGATCTTTATCTAGAAAACTGGATGTGCACTTTATACCTAAATCATGAGAGATATTTGAATAGCGCACCGAGACATCCAGAGTCACCCAATGGTAGCTATCTAGGGTGATGTGGGATGTTGAGTCCCTAAGATGAGATTTGAGGTTGAGGACATGTTTCTGTAGATAGATGTCGATGTAATGTGATAAGTTTCGGGTAAGGGAGGAGACCCCTGAAATAATGGGCCTACCTGGCGGATTCTGAATGTCTTTATGAATCTTAGGTAGGTGATAAAAAATGGCTAGTGTTGACTCCTTCACCAAAATATATTCTTTTTCCTTCTTACTCAGACAGAAATCTGCTGACTTAATAAGTGCTTGAAATTCTTCTCTATCTACTGTAGAGGGATCACAGTCAATTTTCTATTAGATAAGATGTTCAAAGCTTCCTTGACATAGTCTTCTCGATTCTGGATGACAATGCCCCCCCCCCCTCCCCCTTATCGGCATCGGCATTCCTAATAGTTAAGTCAGTATTCGATTGTAGCCTCTTCTGGGCCATCTTCTCTGATGGTTTCATATTGTGTCTTATATTTGGTTCATGATTGATGGCCCTAAAGTCATTTGAGACCACAGAATAAAAAGTGTAAAGGAAATTTCCCTTATGGTGAATAGGGTAGAAGGTAGATGGTGGTTTTAGGCCTGAAGGTATAGCTGCAATCTGTTCCTCATAAGGGGATATAGTGTTTATCTCTGGTCTTGGCCCAATGGTTGAGCTTTCCTGAATTGTAAAGTGCCTTTTTAGGGTAAGTTTCTTGATGTACCAGTTGAGATCAAGGAAAAGATCAAATTCCTTAATTTTGCTAGTGGGACAGAAAGAGAGTCCTTTGGACAATACCGAAATCTCATTTGGTGTCAATACATGAGTGGACAGGTTAAAGATGCCACGAGAAAGGGACGATGCACTTTGGTTGGGAATTAGTGTTGACTGCGAGGAGTGGGGATCCTTCTTTTTGCGTCTGCCTGCTCTGCAGCCTCTCCTTGGTTTTTTCTTTTTTACTGATTTGTGACCTAGTGGGTGAAAAAAATTTGCTATATTGGTGGTCTTGGGACTTTTTGGAACAGAGTAAGCGGCTGTTGGGTGAATGAGAGAAGGAAGATCTAAAAAAGATACCATAGATATAGAGGAACTAGCTATGGAGGATTCTACAACTGGTATACTATTGCAATGATTAAAGTTGATGATATCAGAGGTGATGGAGGGGACCGAATGGGGGGTGAGTGGTGGAGATGTGCTTGCATGGATGGTGAGGAGAGAGTCAATCTCCAGATCGGAAGAAACAGAAGGAGTGTGTGAGCTAGATAAAGCTGAAGAGTTTGAATCGGGATGAATAGAAAACTCAGTAGGGGGTAGATTGAGTGGACCACATGTATTGAGTATTTCAGTGGAAAAAATTGAAGACGGAGAGGTAAGTGTTAATGTAGTTGTGATAGTGGGAGGAGCCGATACTCCACCAGGAGTGAGTATAGTGGTCTGTAATACAGAAACAGGGGATTACTGAATGGGTGTATCCTTATATTGTGTATTATTAGGAATAGATATACTGATGGGGGTGTGACAGACACTGTTAGATGATTGTTGATCAGAGTCTATGATGGGTATCTTGTCAGCTGATATTCTATTGTGTTTGGGTGTATATTGTATCTGTGGTCCTTGATGGTTATTGGATCTATTAAAATGAGAATGTGATGTTTGATGGTTATTGAATCTATTTTGATTGGAATGACACCAACGGTTTACAAAAAATGTTGTATTTATGATCGTGTTTGTCAAAGGAGGGGAGGCTGGGTATAAGCTCCACTGTTGCTGTGGAGATGTGTGGCTGAATGAAGTAAATTGATGTTCCTTCACTATAAGCACCCCTTGGGGGATTGGGCATCCGATCCCAAAGATACGTCTTCTGCGGCTGCATTCCTGGATCCTAAAGGTCTATAAATATATCTACAAGTCTACAATAGAGTTGTGTCTATTATTAGCACAACCCTAAAAGGTGAGCACCTTTATCCTTCAATCAATTTATTTTGTATTGAATGTATTACCCTATTGTGCGCCCCCCACCCTCTTTTTTGTTTCTTTATTCCCCTTGTGACCGAGTGGAATTTAGATTTGCCCGTGGTTGCTAAGACATCCATCAGGTGGGACAGGACAGACAATTGAGACGTTTCAGCTCATGGACACACACCCTACTCTATAAATAAACCCGATCTGTATGCCATTTTACATTATGTTTTTTGCCAATGTAGGGAGAGGTTGCTGAGTGGAGCAGGGACAGACTGTTAGAGACACCAAACGCTAGCTAATAGGGCCACAAAAGACCTTTTAAGGACTGGTATTGGTGTGCCATCTATAGGTGTGACATACTGAGGGGCGTGATATACTTACCGATGTAGCAGGGTTAACACACATGCTTTATAAGACATGTTATCTAAACTTAATGCAACTAAATGAGTTAAGCAATTGCTTTTCAATGGCTTTTGTTTCAAGATAACACAATGAGTTACCATAAGAAATTTGAGTCAAGAGTGTGTGTGTTACCCCTGCTACATCTGTATAATATACTTTCTAACATAGAAAGTATATTATAGTGCATTTGTATTGTGCAGCAGTTGTGTGCGCTTCTGCTGTGATACTGCAGCTATACAGAGGCTATTGGAACAACTAATTGCAACTGGTGTGATATACCAGTTGGCCCCCAATTTTTTTTTCCCATCCATTCCCAGACCTTAACGATGCGCAGCCATTCTTGGCATTGGATGAGGAAGAGGATGTAGCAATGGTCGCCACCCAGCTGTCTGACGACAGTACCCAGATCAGCCAGAGGAGGGTGGTCCCCGCTGTTGCTGCTTACTCCGAGATCTCTATTGTCAGTGGTGGTGAAGGTGACGATGATGACGTGTCCATGGACGTCACGTGGGTGCCCACAAGAGAGGAAGAGGAAGGGAATTCAGAGGGAGAGACGGAGCAGCAGCTAGGTAGCAGAAGCAGGCAGAACTCAGTGCACAGGAGGCAAAAAGCTGATTGCAAATGTATCTGGAGCGAGCCATTCACCATGCACGGTCACATATGGCGCTCCCAGGATGCCAGCACATGGCTCTGCAGTGTGGTCTTTTTTTAACGTGTCAGCTGCTGACAATAGTGTTGCGCATAAGTCGCTGTAAGCCTAACACTCACCTAGATACGACAGCCTTAAGAAGGCACCTGACCTCCCATTACCGAGCCCAGTGGGAGCAACACCGTCAGAACCCACAAAGCCACACTCCCGTCACTCCACGTCCTGCCTCTTCTCCTTCTCCTCTCTCCTCCCATTTGTCCTCCACTCCACCTTCCACCGTGCCGTTGTCGCGTTCATCTGGCAAAAGGCAGGTTTCCGTGGCCCTAATGTTGGAACGTAAAAAGTTGATGACGCCGGATAACCCTCTTGCCCAACGGCTGACCACCGGCATGTCGCCAACTACAGCCATAAAAACTTGTGGACTCGGAGGCCTTTAGAAAATTTCTGGCAATTGAAACACCGCAATGGAAGGTCCCCGAAAGAAAATATTTATCCCAGAAGGGCATCCCAGAGCTATATGGCCATGTTCAGCGGCAAGTGAATGTATCTCTGGCACACAGTGTCGGTGCCAAGATACATCTGACCACAGACACGTGGTCTAGAAAACACGGGCAGGGAAGGTACATAACTTTTACTGCCCACTGGGTGAACCTTCTGATGGCTGTCAGGCATGAAACCCGTGGCACTCGTGTGGATTTGGTGTTATCGCCATAAATTGCATGCAGGCCTGCCTCTTCTTCTTGTCCTTCTACTCCATCCTCCGTCTCCTCCTTGGCTGACTCCTCCTTTTCCACTGCTACCACCGCTTCCGCTGCACCCCCCCCCCCCAGCTCCCCAGAACCTACTGGACGTGCCAGGCGAGACGTTGCCATAGTGTGCTGCGGCTGTTGTGCCTGGAAGCCAAGAGCCACACCGGTCCTTCACTGCTTTCAGCTCTGTGGTCACAGGCCGATCAGTGGCTAACCCCGCTCAATTTGACAGTTGGTAAAGTGGTGTGTGACAACGGTACCAATCTGCTGAGTGCGCTGAAACAGGGCAAAGTTGAGGTTTTTGCTTGTACCATTTTGGAATAGATATGATTTTTTGATTGCTCGATATTACACTTTTTGGGGAAAGGTTTTGATATAGTCTTTATTGTAATTTTTTATGGCGTTCACCTGAGGGAGTAGATCATGTGATATTTTTATAGAACTGCTCATTACGGACGCAGCAATGCCTAATATGTCTATTTTTTTGTATTTGTTTCAGTTTTACACAATAAAAGTATTTTTGAAAAGAATTGTGTTTTTGTGGAACCATTTTCTGAAAGCCATATTTTTTTTCTGACAATTGTCTTGTGTGGGGGCTCGTTTTTTGAGAGAACAGTTGACATTTTTATTGACAGGGGCAGATGGAGAGACAGAGGGAGACCCCTGCCTCTGCAAACCTCGTATAAGCTGCAGTCACTGTTGATCGTGAGATATAATAGGTTAATCAGTCACAGCTAGGCTCCTGCACTGATTGGGTGCCCACCTATTATTGTGAAGCAAACAACAAATAGGATAAAATAACAGAAAAAGTCAATGTGCATAACTATTCACCCCCCTACAGTCAATACCTTGTAGAGCCACCTTTTGCGGCAATCACAGCTTCAAATCACTTTGGATAGGTATCTATCTATCCA